>NC_057798.1:507621279-507735599 GCF_018294505.1 Triticum aestivum | reverse complement strand
CCCCCCCGGGCCAGTGCTCCTCTGAGCGTTGGTCCAAACTAGAGTCCTGTGCAGCGCCCCCTCGGGGAAACTCGAGGTTTGGTTTTAGTTGTATGGAGCGCTCATCTGAGTGTGCCCTGAGAAAGAGATATGTGCAGCTCCTATCGGGTTTTGTCGGCACATTCGGGCGGTGTTGCTGGTCTTGTTTTAACCTGTCGAATTGTCTTGTTGTACCGGGTTGCCGAGTCTGATCGGTGTGTCTCGGGTGGAGGTCTATTCCTTCGTTGACCGTGAGAGCTTGTTATGGGCTAAGTTGGGACCCCCTGCAGGGATTGATCTTTCGAAAGCCGTGCCCGCGGTTATGAGCAGATGGGAATTTGTTAATGTCCGGTTGTAGATCACTTGAACTAAACTTAATTAAAATGAATCAACCGTGTGTGTTACCGTGATGGCCCCTTCTCGGCGGAGTCCGGGAAGTGGACACGGTGTTGGAGTTATGCTTGCGCAGGATGTTATTTTAGCTTCTCGTTCGTGCTTCGCCTTCTCTTCTCGCTCTCTTTTGCGTATTAGTTAGCCACCATATATGCTAGTCGCCTGCTGCAGCTCCACATATATTTGCCTTATCCATTCCTATGAGCTTAAATAGTCTTGATCGCGTGGGTGTGAGATTGCTGAGTCCCTGTGGCTCACAGATGCTACAACTCCAAATGCAGGTCCAGGTGATTCTGCTCCAGTTGACGATTACGAGCTCAGGTGGGAGTTCGACGAGGACTCTCAGCGATACTACGTGTCCTTTCCAGATGATCAGTAGTGGTGCCTAGTTGGGGTTATCGATTCAGGACCTTGTCACATGTTGGGTTCTTTTCTATTTTGGCGCCGTAGTCGGGCCATGAGTGTTTGTTTGATGGATGTTATTTATGTACTCTGATGTGACGTGGCGAGTGTAAGCCAACTATGTTATCTTCCCCTTTTATTATATATTACATGGGATGTTGTAATGATTGCCTGACTTGCGACATTGCTTTCAATGCGGTTATGTCTCTAAGTCGTGCCTCGACACGTGGGAGCTATAGCCGCATCGAGGGCGTTACACTTATCTACATGAAAAAGATGATGTCGCACTCAATGAACAATCATCGGTTTATAAATGCCCACTTCTGACCGCCCTGGCCCACCAAAGGTTCCTCTGTTGTGCGTTGCCTGTGTTGGGTCACTGACATGCAGGCCATGTACCCAAAGAGCCCACACATCAGTGGAAGAACGGCGTGGTGTCCTATGTCAGAGTCGAGGGCGCCACTCGTTGTATGCCCGGCTGAACACGCCTCCTTGCCGCATTCAAACGCCTCCATGAAACCCGACCGTGTGGAAGCTGAGAAACCCACTCTAGACACGTCTGTTCATGACCGGGCCGGCATTAAACGCGACACCGGCCGAGCTCCTCCCATCCGTCGTCTATTTAATCTCCTATTTAAACGAGGCCAAATGTCGGCCAAGAATCGCACACCTCTGACGCTCCCCTATCTCCTCCTTCACCATTTTGTCCACTCTTACAATGGCTTACGAAGAGTAGTTATTCCGCATCCAAGCTGGTTGGGTATCCTGCCGGATACGAGCTATGCAGCTCGCTGATCCACCTCCCTCCCCTCGCCTGACGGAGCCAGTTGCCGCCCCAAGCCGGCGGGCGGTTCATCAACTCGCCGCTCCAGGCCAGCTCAACGAGGAGGGGCGCACGGGCATCGTTGCTGTCGTCCACGCTGCCGCCTCGTACCGCGTCTCCCGTTTCTATGGCCAACACTCCCATGCCGGCGGCCGCGCCATGCAAGCAGCGATAGAAGTCGGGTGCGCGGAGAATGACGAGTCGGTGGCCAGCGCCTCTGCGTCCGCCGCCATCATCGAGGAGAAGTATAACACGGGAGGCCGCCGCCGCTTGGGTCCCATGAATGCCACCGCAGAGGCGACGCCGGCGTACATAGCAGGTGTCTTGCCGGATCCTTTTGTTGTGAGGACCTTCGTCGACCCCACATGGGCTCCACTGAAGAGGGGAATGTTAGGAAGAACTCGAGCCGGTGCCGGCCATGGCGAAGTAGTGGCCGGTGTTGAACTCGAACCGGTGCCGGCCACCATCAGCTTCGGCATCAGCCAATGATATCAGTTGGGCAGTGGGGAAGCGAGCCATCCTCTGCGCTGTAGCATATACCTCCGGGGCTCCCGGCAGTCCGGTGATCATGCTGCCGGACATGAGAAACACAAATCGATCTGCGGGCGACCATTTAGGACAGGTATTATATACCTATGCTGTCTAGAACTAGCACCGCGTACTTCATTTGAATGTAATGAAATCCATCATGTTTGTATGAAAATCCAGTATTTTATATGATTTCTGTTGTTGTTTATATGAAATATGAGTTTGTCTACGTGTTTGCGTGAATTTCGTCCGGTTGGTTGAGTTGTTGTCATAATGTGTGCGGCTACAGTTGGATGGCGTAATTTGCGGGTTGTCGGTCGGTCTGCGTGCGGCTCGGGCGGTGTTGTGGGACAAAAAAACACAGCTCGTGCGTGCTTGTCTCCAACGTGTGTATTGGAGGATGCATGACAGCATGAGCACCCGAGCCATTCCTCGTTCATCGGTGGCAAAGGCACCGGTGGACAAAAGGGTCGCCAATATTTTGGCTACCCCGGGCAAGATCCAAACAGCCCCTCCCAATATATTCAAATCCCTCGTTCACCATGGAATTTTGCCATGTGTTGTTTTCATGGACTAGCAAGATGCACGTGCATTGCACGGAACATCAAGATGCATTATTTTACAAACTCCCGCATGCATGCAAGGGATAATTAATGTCCTCCTTTGCTAGTACCACGAGCCAAACACCATTATTATTGCATCGATTAGTCTTAGTGGCCTTGTATATCTGCAAATTGTAATTTTGATAGTGGCCCCTTGTATATAAAAATGGAGGGAGAAAGATGAGAGATAAGGTGAGGAGGAGTGGGGCGTGGTGGTGACTGGTGGTCGGACTGGGCGGAGGCATGGGGATGGACGGCGCATTATGTCTAGGTTTGTATCTCTCTCACACACACCCACGTAGGTGGGGGACATGAACGAAGAGAAGAGGTGCACGCACGGCGCACGTACTCTCGTCTCTTTCCCAACCACACCCGCGCGAGTACACAGTGGAGCTCATTTCTGTACGAAAAGGCAGCCCACGTGGTAATTTCACACATGTACAGGTTGTCCACTTGGTGGAGGGAGGATCGTCTACCATGGGTGAACAAACAAATTGCGACTTGACGTGTTATGTTAAAAAAGAGGCAAACCATGTGGGGCCTACCTTAGAGGCAAGGCTCTATACACTGGAGTACTTTTGATGTGTCCCGTCAACTCGCAGAACAAGGAGAAGCTTGCTTAGTACGCCATCTCCCCCGCCCACGGGCGCGGTGGCTCGCAGGATGAGGTGAAGCTTGCTTACGAGTAGTAGTAGTAGTAGTACTCCTACTACTGTACGCCTTACGCCTGCTCCCTCGCCCACGCGCGCAGTGGCTCGCAGCATGAGGAGAAAATTTTACTACTCCCTCTGTTTACTCCTCGTCCCTACTATGTACCTTGGTTAGAGATATTATCATATTGTTTGGAATATATACATGTCCTTTAGAGCATCCACAGTGTGCTCTTTTCTCGCCTCTAAGCCCGCCTCTAGCGACTTGGAGACTGGCGCCATACATTGCAAGGGATCGCCTCTAAGCTAAAGTGGCTGGCGTCGCCTCTAAGCCAAGAGGCGGCCTCCAAATTCTCTCCCTACTAAAATAATTCTGCGTACCCACTAGTCATACTCAGTAGTGCATACTGCATGCTAGCATGGCCGATGGAAAAAGGTATTCTTTATGTGTATGTTGCATGCAGTGGGCTCCATCTTAGAGGCCAGATTAAATTTGATACACTGCGCGACCTTAGAAAAATCTTAGAGGCAGGTAAGTGGACCCCAGCATAGAGGCCATGTTGCCTCTACACGCTGTGGATGCCCTTAGTACTCCCTCCATTTACTTATACAAGGCCACTATAAAAAAATACATTTTGCATCTATACAAGGCCACAAATAGTAATAGAGACAAAAGTTACTACTCCCTCCTTTCCAGTTTATTGCTCAATTTCAAAATCTCTCCAACCAAGGTAGACGGTGAGTGGTCGAATTAATTTCGTAGTTTGCACAAGTAATTAGTATGCTCGTTTTTCTCAAGAAGTTATGTTTACCGAGGCATTAATTAGAACGAATGCATGAATGACCACTAAATTTCCATGAACTTCTACATGCATTGGTTAGTTTCCTCTTGACACTTCTTGCGTCGGGTGATCTAACGCACCTCGAAATCCAACATGTAACGGTACTACTACTAGTAGTAGAATTGAGACTTATCAAACGGAAAAACGAATGTTTTTTAGATGATCCCTATAAACCCTAGTGGGTATGTACTCTGTAAAAACAGATTTTTTCAAAACTAAGTCGCTCCCTTTCATGAACTTTGTAGTATACTCCTCTGTCGATGCTCCCTTTCATGAATTCTATACTTCCTTCCGACATGTGGGACATATAGCAACCGGGTCGACGTGCCAAGCACCAAATAACAGTGCAGAACAGCAGGGGGACGCACCCCACTCGTATCGGCCGAGTAGTAGTAATGAGCAATGAGACATCAAATCACAATGCCGCACCTTCCCAGACGGACGAAGCAACCAATATTTCACACTTCGGTTCGCCATCATCTCAAACCACGTAGTATTGCTTCTGCCTCAAGAGGGACATGCGCATCGCCTTGGTACATCATGACACGTGGGACCACATGATAGGCCATGCTCCCCCGCCGATCGCTCGGTAAAATCACCTCATTTTTACTATACTTCCTCCGTATCGGTTTACTACATGGCATGCATGTCGTTCTAGGTTGAGAATTTAGCTGGCTATATATGTGATGAATAGTACTCTAGCCTTTTAAAAAATGTATACTTTTGTATAGTAGTAGTATCGATGGATTGCACCATGGAGCAAAAATTGAAATTAAAAAAAGGTGTTACATATAGAGAGCGCTCGTCGCCAAATTATGCATATAGTATTATTAAAAAAGCTAGTACGTGCTTAATTAAGGTGCTAAATTCTATTAAAAAATACTAGTAGTATGTACATACGTAAGAGTTAAAGTAACGAGAAGAAACATAACATAGTTCTGCTGGGGGCTCGGCACAACACACCCCTCAAATTAAACTAAGCACACCTAAAATTAAACTATGCAACTAATCCGGTAGACACTGCATTAGAACCACCATGAGCAACGATACTGACACCTTACTCACTCAGAGTCCTCGTCCACGTCCTAGACTTCGTCCTTGTCCCTCTTCCTCTTGGCTGATACTTCTTTGCTTGAACCGCACACTTGGCTCTTGCTCTTCATCCAACCCTTGTAGATATTGAAACAAAGGTAGCCATCCATTGTAGCATAGTGGATGTGGTCTATATCTAGTACATTCCGCTGCCATGCATGATGATGAAACATGTAATGACGTTTCTCCAGTTTACGGTATGAAGGATGAACCATGGCTCCTGCCAGGGTCAGCATTGGAGGCTGACGAGAGGGCAGCAGCCGATTCTTCTGGAGGTTGAAGGGGTTGCCTACAATGAGGCCTATCCGACCCAGGACTTCTTTGTCATTCGTAAAGTCTACAGTAATGAATTTCACTAGGCTACTCTCGAGGAAGTTCTTAAAATCCAGGCATTCAACATCGGCATGGCATATGTGGTAGACCAAGCATAAGTCATGCACGCAAACCTGGATCACGGCGGGCTTCTTCATCTCTTCGTCCTTTAGATCCTTCTCTCATCCCAGGATTGTGGTGTACTCAACATCTAGCCCAGCGACCCACTCATCATCTAAGTTTTCAAACATGCGTCTGAAGCAAGAAAGGCATCCTTTCATCGTCTCGGAAGAACGGGTGTAGATAACGTCAAACTCATCGTCGGTGATGGTTCTAACCTTGTAATCACCGCCGATCATGGAGATTTGGGACGCCATAGATTTGGGAGGAGAATTAGGATTAGTGGAACTGCCGTAATGTGAAAGGACGAGACGATAGGAGCGAACCGACGTAGTATTGAAGGACATGTGGGGACGAGTAGGAGCGAACTGCCAACGTGCAAATGGCAGGGTAGTGGCTTTCCATTCTCCCATGATACCGGCTTCCGAGAGCCCTTGGATCTGAGATCGAATGGTTGCATGGCGTGATTCTAGACCTATGGGTGAATGTCCTATCCTGGAGGGTTATTCTGTAAATTTTCAGCAACTTAGCATGCAACCGTTTGATCTCAGATCCAAGGTCTACCAGCAGCCCGTATCATGGTCGCGCCTACAACGACCGTCGCGTCGCTCGCGCGGTCACGCCCTTGGAGATTTAACACGGTGTGTTAGGCTATCTGATGTTGGCATGTCATACATAGTCATCACTTAGTCACTCATACTACAACAAGGTTAGCTATAAGGTTGGCTATAAGTGTATTTATTTATTTTACTTCTCTCTATCTCTTTCTTCGTACTCCCTCTGTCTCGTAATATAAGAACATTTTTGACACTAGTGTAGTGCCAAAAACGTTCTTATATTATGGGACACAGGGAGTACTAGTATTTATTGCATTTGCCAAGGAGTGACCTCTTCCAATGAAATGGTGTGCTTATTAGTATTTTGTTGCTAAGTTTGCTTCATTTAATTAGCTATAGACTCAAAATTGTCTTTTCACCTAGGTACACGCGCTTAGCACCATTTCTTCCTTGGGTCACCAAACTAGTCTCTCTCTTCTTGATTCACTTGCCACATCAGACTTTATGCCTATGTGGCAAGATTAGCACATGTGGGAGCAAGTAAGTACAATGGTGCACTTTACATGGCATTTTTGCATATGTGGAGGAAAGAGAGGCAAGGAAAAAGTGGAGAAGTGGGCTCTCATGCAAGAGCCAGCCTCTACTACAAGGTGGAGCGTTGGGAGAGGCACCTGTATGGAGGTGGTCAGGAATCGGGAGACTCATGCTGGTCATAGCACCGCAGTTAAAATGATAATGGCAAGTCAAATCATGGGGCCCCACCTATCCAGCAGTAACTCATTGTCAAATCACATAGCCCTACGTTTGCAGCAGCCTACTCCCTCGTCTTCTTGCATCTCTATCGAACCGACTAGGCAGAACTGTCCCACCTTCCGCGCGGGAAAAGCCCCGCCCTCGACTTTTAAATACAACTACATCCTCTTAAGAATCCAATGATATACTTTTTGTGACATAGTAACTCATATTTAGTTAGTCAAATGGATGACCTAGAACTATGTGCAGGCCCTATAAACCGAGACGCCTAAAAATAAAAAACTAAGATAGAGAGGGTAGTTCAGCACGTATCTTTTTAGATCAATATAGTCAGGATTCACCAAGGAGCAAAACCAAGCGGTAGGCTGCTCCTGTCATGTTGGCGTAGCAACTCAAGCAGGGTCAATCCGCACACGAAATGGCGACACACTTAACAGGATCCCTTTGGCCGACTTGTGGCTCATCCACCGTCTTGTTCCACGTGCAATGCACCAAATTACAGTTCGGAGCAGCGGTTGGAATTGGAGGCACCCCGGTCATAGCGCCGGAGTAGTAGAAAATGAGTGATGAGGGGTCAAATCACAAAGCCCCCCCTTTCCCGCATTAAGCTGGACGGACGAAGCAACAATCATTTCACTCTAGGGCACAAGAGCATAAAGAAAAGATAAAACAATGATGCGTGCGGCAGCTACCTAGGGCACCCTAGGGTAGGGGTCTCCACTATAGATCCTTTTTTTAAAGCGCCTCCACTACAAATTGGCTTCTCCCTCGTCCTCTTGAAGAAAACCGATGATGAGTGCGGCGGTAGGGTTTGTAGGAGTACTACAGCGTGCGGGGCCATGTTGTAGTAAACGGGTTCGAGTCGACGCCTTAAATATGTGTGGGCCGCTTGGTTTTACGGGAACGATGCAACATTTTGGGTTCAGGGACCAGTGGAGATATAGTACATACAAAAAATTGTGGACGTAGGTTCGACCGAAAGGCAATGATGCATGGGCCCTGCATTTTCATATACCCGGGGCCGCGTGAAATTTGCTACTCTATTCAAAACTAGTAAGGTACACATGTATTGAACGCATGAGATTTCGAAACCAAATTATGAATAAATACACACTATAGCATGTAAAGCTTTGAGTCATATATGCATGATGTAGATGTTCATTTAGTTCTTATAGTTCATATCATTCAAAATCAATTAGTTTTATAAAAATGTTAAGATTCATGGGATTATGCATTGTAAAGCATAAAGTAAAAAACAAACAATGGCAATTCATTTAGAAAAAATAATCAATTATGATAGAAGATTCTAGAACAAAGGAGAAGTGCTTGTGTTTTGAGGCTTGTGCATTATGCTTAAGTTCAACCATGGAGTCTTCTAAATTGTACATGTGGCAGATCTGGTGGAATGTTGATGATATCCAATGGTCAGTAGTGCTCGGATTTGCCTATCTCTGCACTGTCGGATTAGCTTCATCCAGCGACCATCTTTCAAAGTTATTGGCACACTATATAGTTCTTGTGCCATAGTTGCATGTTTTGGAAAAAAGCTACTAGTGAGTTGTACTATCTATTTAGGAATAGAAGATGTATACATGGAAGTTGTAGGGAAAGAGATGACATGGAGCATCTCAATTCCTATGAGTAGGGATTGGAAAATAGATGTCATTTGGTTCACATCATAGGAACTTTTCTATTGAATCTAGAGATGACATGTATCTCAATTCCTATGAGGAGGGATTAGAAAAGAGATGTAATTTGGTTCATATCATAGGAACTTTTCTATTGAATATACGCTAATGTTTATTTTCCTTTGAGATTAAGGGAGTATAGGAATCCATTCATATGAACCAAGTGGCTCTAAAGCTATAGAAATGATATCATGTTTATTTCCTTTGAAATGTGGAGTATATGAATCTATTCCTATGAACCAATTGGCTCTAAAGGAAAAAATCCTATAAAAATCATATCATATAGAGTTCCTATGATATTCCTCGACACCAAAGGATGGTTGAAATTGTTGCGGGTGATACGATGGTCTTTCCTTATAGACTCCTCCCCCATCTTTATAGTTACCTCTCGAAGATGAATGAAATGATATATACAGGGTATTCTACATGTGCAATTTGGTACATGAAAACTCGGTAAAAGTTTGCGAGGTTTGAATTTTCAATAAAGCTATATGCACTGCATTTCAAAACAGAGGGAGCATAGGGCAGTTGCTAACACTCACGTGGAAGATTTGTGTGTAGGAGGAGTGGTTGTTCTGTTAAATGACATGGCAAAACTGACACTGTCGGATGCCGATCTAACGGTTCTTACGGCATTCGTTAGGAAAAGGCTTGTGGCGAACGTTTGTCGGATAATGATTTACGGACACATGCATTGCATTCATACGTGCCCCCCTCTCTCTCACGCACACGCACCCTCACGAGTCACGACTCTCCTGAGTCCTCTCGCAGACTCGCACGTCGCACCCATCGTCTATCTGCAGGTAGACATCATGCACATATGTGCTCTTCACACCCTACCCTCAGAACTTCTAAAAAACAAAAGACGTCGCGCACATTTTATTTTAGCTCACACATCACACACTTATACTATTACTCTTGCGGCGAAAGTTCTTTGGGCATAGTATATTGTACTCTCACGAAGAGAAGCGGTGCACACACGCACTAGTTCTCTCACACTCACTCGCGGGTACATGTAGGAGTGCATTTTTTTGAAGCTGGTACAACAAAATCACTCCACTATATATATAAGTAGGAGCCTTAGCGCTTGCTTTACTAGGGTTTCTCTCGTTCACTCTCTCATGATCTCCAGATCTAAGCAAGACATAGGTGGCCACACTCTCTCTTAGCTCACGGCTTGTCACAAATCCGGCCGGACAACCTCGACCGGGGCAGGGGTGTAGGTGCATCGTTCACGCTGTCGTCGGCGGCGAGGGAGGAGACCAACGGCTGCCCGTGCGTCCCAATCAGCGGCCGTGCCGTTCTCTCCGAGAGAGCGCCGGCTCGGGAGGGCCTCCGACCCCTTCTTCCTCCCTGCGGTATTGTGGCCAAGATGCGGCCTCTCGACGTCGTCTTTGCCACATGCCGATGACCCTCAGGTATATATTCCTTTGAAACAGAACATCTGCCTTGCTCTACTGCCCCAGCTCCCTTCGGGTGGATCTTTTTCTACTTCCGTCAGCTGTTCCAAAGCCACCTAGACTTTTACTATTATTAGAGGTAAAGCTAGTTCATACAGTCGACTCTAAGAGTTGGTTCAAACAGGGAAGAAAGTGGGAAAGCTGTAGCGTGAATCTAGGACTTGGTTCTAAGAAGAAACGGGGGAAAGTAGTAGATACTGGCTACCCAACCGGTCTCTTGGTTGAAAATACGAAGAAAGCATGGTGGATGGCGAAGGGTGGGGGGAAGTGTATCTATCTCTTGGTTGAGAAAGGAAAGAAAGTGACGGGTGTTGGGAGCAAACACAAATGAGAATGAGCAGGTCTAGATTTCCTGTGCTCACATAGGAAAATGTCGCCGAGGAGATAAAAAATGGGACAAATGCAGACATGTTGCCCGAGTGTTTTCCGCTCTCGGCAGCCACATCTGCCTCACCACTTTATGCCCATGCTGTCCCTACGCCCATATCACTATCGTTAATGTAAAATCACATGAAGCATTAAGCAATGCCACCTAATGTCACTATAAGTAATGGTCTAGTGTCGTCGATAAATTGAAGCAATGCCACCACCATTTTATGAAGTGCTTCCATCTTGCTTTATTTCCCATGAATTGTGTTTTTGCAGTTACAATTAAATCTCACACCGCTAACATTGCTTCATCCTAGTGGAACTGCACAAATTTGATTGGACATTTACTGACCATGTGCTACTCTCATGACAGTAATACTAATGCTATTGTTCTGCATGTTAATCTAGTGGCATTGTTGATGTGATGTGATGTGATGTGATGCTACTTACTTAATGACTCTTCATACTGTCAATCTAGTGCCAATTATAACATAATAGATGCTGTTGTTAATCATACACCACTGCAAATATCTGTCACTGTTTAAATAACTCTATTTCATATTTGCGCAAACAGGGATGTTTGTCTCCATATCGTTTTGGGATGTCTGTCTCTGTATCATTTCTATCCGCGCAATCAAAAGCACACCCCTCAGTTTTAGTACAACTGCGCAAAATGAGATGGCTATCCCTCGTTGTTCATTTAACCTCCCGTCTTCAAGGTATCCCTACATTGGTAGTAACTAAGGTAGAATGACCAACACAATCTAAAAGAAGTTGATTCGTACATTTTACTTCCTGATTGCAGTGCAGGGATGAGCGAAAACAACTGCATCCTAGTCGGGAATGCAGTTTCTACCAGTTCATCCATGGACCGAGGACTAGCTGGCACGGCTGCACGGCGGTTTTTTGGACAGGTGCATGGACAAGAGGCATTGTGGTCTTCTTATTTCTGCAAATAGCAGTGCTTAAATTTAGTAGAATGCACAAGAATTTCACCTGGCCAGTACACTGTGATACGTCCATTTTGCATCATGCTTTTATATAATTATTTATTGCATTACAGGATGTTATAACACATTATATCTCAATACTTATGGCTATGCTCTCTTATTTTACAAGGTTTACCATGAAGAGGGGGAATGCTGGCAGCTAGAATTCTGGCTGGAAAAGGAGCAAATATTGGAAACCTATTCTACACAGCTCCAAAAATCTTGAAACTCCACGGAAGTCATTTTTGGAATTAATAAGAATTATTGAGCGAAAGAAACATGAGAGGGGGCCCACACCCTAGCTAGGAGGGTGGGGGCGCGCCCAGCCCTACTGGGCGCGCCCCCTGTCTCCTGGGCCCCCTGGTGGCCCTCCGGTGTCCATCTTTTGCCATATGAAGGCTTTTACCCTAGAAAAAATCAGAGCCAAGCTTACGGGATGAAACTCTGCCGCCACGAGACGGAACCTTGCGGAACCAATCTAGAGCTCCGGCAGAGCTGTTCTGCCAGGGAAACTTCCCTCCGGGAGGGGGAAATCATCACCATCGTCATCACCAACAATCCTCTCATCGGGAGGGGGTCAATCTCCATCAACATCTTCACCAGCACCATCTCCTCTCAAAACCCTAGTTCATCTCTTGTATCCAATCTTGCATCAAAACCACAAATTGGTACCTGTGGGTTGCTAGTAGTGTTGATTACTCCTTGTAGATGATGCTAATTGGTTTACTTGGTGGAAGATCATATGTTCAGATCCTTAATGCATATTATTACTCCTCTAATTATGAACATGAATATGCTTTGTGAGTAGTTACGTTTGTTCCTGAGGACATGGGTGAAGTCTTGCTATTAGTAGTCTTGTGAATTTGGTATTCGTTCGATATCTTGATGAGATGTATGTTGTCTTTCCTCTAGTGGTGTTATGTGAACGTCGACAACATGACACTTCACCATTATTTGGGCCTAGAGGAAGGCATTGGGAAGTAATAAGTAGATGATGGGTTGCTAGAGTGATAGAAGCTTAAACCCTAGTTTATGCGTTGCTTCATAAGGGGCTGATTTGGATCCATATGTCTAATGTTATGGTTAGGTTTACCTTAATACTTCTTTTGTAGTTGTGGATGCTTGCAATAGGGGTTAATCATAAGTGGGATGCTTGTCCAAGTAAGGGCAGTACCCAAGCATCGGTCCACCCACATATCAAATTATCAAAGTACCGAGTGTGAATCATATGAGCGTGATGAAAACTAGCTTGACGATAATTCCCATGTGTCCTCGAGAGCTCTTTTCTCATTATAAGAAATTGTCCAGGCTTGCCCTTTGCTACAAAAAGGATTGGGCCACCTTGCTGCACTTTATTTACTTTCATTGCTTGTTACCCGTTACAATTTATCTTATCACAAAACTATCTGTTACCTACAATTTCAGTGCTTGTAGAGAAAACCTTACTGAAAACCGCTTGTCATTTCCTTCTGCTCCTCGTTGGGTTCGACACTCTTATTTATCGAAAGGACTATGATAGATCCCTGATACGTCTCCAACGTATCTATAATTTTTGATTGTTCCATGCTATTATATTACCTGTTTTGGATGTTTATGGGCTTTATTTTATACATTTATATCATTTTTGGGACTAGCCTACTAACCGGAGGCCCAGCCCATATTGCTGTTTTTTTGCCTATTTCAGTATTTCGAAGAAAAGGAATATCAAACGGAGTCCAAACAGAATGAAACCTTCGGGAGCGTGATTTTTGGAACGAACAAGATCCGGAGAGCTTGGAGTGCAAGTCAAGAAACAACCGGAGCCTCCATGAGATAGGAGGGCGCCCCTTGTAGGGCGTGCCCCCTGTCTCATGGGCCCCTCGGGCGTCCACCGACGTACTTCTTCCTCCAATATATACCTACGGACCCCGAAAACATCCAGGGGAACCACGAAACACAATTTCCACCACCGTAACCTTCTGTATCCGGAGATCCCATCTTGGAGCCTTCACCGGCACTCTGCCGGAGGGGTAATCGACCACGGAGGGCCTCTACATCAACATCCTTGCCCCTCCTATGAGTTGTGAGTAGTTTACCACAGACCTACGGGTCCATAGTTATTAGCTAGATGGTTTCTTCTCTCTTTTTGGATCTCAATACAATGTTCTCCCCCTCTCTTGTGGAGATCTATTCGATGTAATCTCTTTTTGTGGTGTGTTTGTTGAGATCCGATGAATTGTGGGTTTATGATCAGATTTATCTATGGATATTAATTGAATCTTCTCTGAATTCTTTTATGTATGATTGAGTTATCTTTGCAAGTCTCTTCGAATTATCGGTTTGGTTTGGCCTACTAGATTGATCTTTCTTGCCATGGGAGAAGTGCTTAGCTTTGGGTTCAATCTTGCGGTGTTCTTACCCAGTGACAGAAAGGGTTGCAAGACACGTATTGTATTGTTTCCATCAAGGATAACAAGATGGGGTTTATATCATATTGCATGAGTTTATCCTTCTACATCATGTCATCTTGCTTAATGCGTTGCTCTATTCTTATGAACTTAATACTCTAGATGCATGCTGGATAGCGGTCGATGTGTGGAGTAATAGTAGTAGATGCAGGCAGGAGTCGGTCTACTTGTTATGGATGTGATGCCTATATACATGATCATGCCTAGATAATCTCATAACTATGCGCTTTTCTATCAATTGCTTGAGAGTAATTTGTTCACCCACCGTAATACTTATGCTCTCGAGAGAAGCCTCTAGTGAAATCTATGGCCCCCGGGTCTATCTCTTATCATATTTGCTTTCAATCTACTTTTATTTGCATCTTTACTTTTTGCATCTATATTATAAAATACCAAAAATATATTTATCTTATCATACTATCTCTTTCAAATCTAACTTTCGCAAGTGGCCGTGAAGGGATTGACAACCCCTTTATTGCGTTGGTTGCGAGTTCTCAGCTTGTTTGTGTAGGCGCGTGGACATCTGAGGAGCCTCCTACTAGATTGATACTTTGGTTCTCAAAAATGGAGGGAAATACTTATGCTACACTTGCTGCATCACCCTCTCCTCTTCGGGGAAAACCAATGCTAGCTCAAGACGTAGCAAGAAGGATTTCTGGCGCCGTTGTCGGGGAGGTCTTCGCTCAAGTCAAGACATACCAAGTACCTATCACAAACCCATCTCCCTCGCATTTACATTATTTGCCATTTTCCTCTCGTTTTCCTCTCCCCCACTTCACCCTTGCCGTTTTATTTGCCTTCTCTTTCCCAATCTCCTCCTCTCTTTTTACTTGTTGTTTTTCTGTTCGCTTGTGTGTCTGTTTGTCCTTATGGCTTTGCCTAAAGGTCCTGACCACCTTCTTAGAAGGATGGATGAGATTGAATCAAATATTAGAAGCTTTATGAATTTGCAATTTGAGCATAATAATTTCTTTAGAAAAGAGCTTAAGGAACAAAAAAGTTTTTGGGGTTTATGAACAAAGAGCTTGATGATATGAATAAAGAATTCTATGGTGTTAACGCTCAAATTACCCGGCTTGAAAATGCTATAGCCAAAATTTCTGACAAGCAAGCCACCTTAGTCAATAAGATGGCCGCTAAACCAGAAAATTACGTGAAAATAATGATGAGGATCTTAAAGTTATTGATGCGTCTCCTATTAGATCTATGTTTTGCAATATGAATTTTGATGATTATGGGACTGATGATGAATCAACTTTGCCTAGAAGGCGTCCCAAGAATTCGGAGTCTTTAGATCTTAATGCTAAATTTGGTAAAAGTGAGATTGGAGAATCCTCAACTTCTAATAATGTTGAACCTACTATCTCGGATTTCAAGGAATTTGACTATGATAATTGCTCTTTAAAAGGTTGTATTTCCTTGTTGCAATCCGTTGTTAATTCTCCTCATGCTTATAGTCAAAACAAAGCTTTTACCAAACATATTGTTGATGCCTTGATGCAATCTTATGATGAAAAACTTAATTTGGAAGTTTCTATACCTAGAAAACTTAATGATGAGTGGGAACCTACTATAAAGATTAGAATTAAAGATTATGAGTGTTTTGCTTTGTGTGATTTGGGTGCTAGTATTTCCACGATTCCGAAAACTTTATGTGATATTCTAGGTTTCCATGATCTTGAAGATTGCTCTTTAAATTTGCACCTTGCGGATTCCACCATTAAAAAGCCTATGGGAAGGATCAATGATGTTCTTATTGTTGCAAATAGAAATTTGGTGCCCGTAGATTTTATCGTTCTTGATATAGATTGCAATCTTTCTTGCCCTATTATTCTTGGTAGACCTTTCCTTAGAACGATTGGTGCGATTATCGATATGAAAGAAGGGAACATTAGATTCCAATTTCCCTTAAAGAAAGGCATGGAGCACTTTCCAAGAAATAAAGTTAAATTACCTTATGAATCTATCATGCGTGCTACTTATGAATCAAGTGTCAAAGATGGCATTCGTTAGATCTATCTTCGCTTTTATGCCTAGCTAGGGGCGTTAAACGATAGCGCTAGTTGGGAGGCAACCCAATTTCCTTTATGTTCTTCGTTTTTGTTCCTGTTTAGTGTTAAATTTTGTTTCTACTTTCTTTTTAGATGTGTTTTTATCTCTTGTTTAGTGTTTGTGCCAAGTAGACCGTATAGGATAAACTATGATGATGGTTGATTTGATTCTGCTGAAAAACAGAAACTTTGCGCTCACGAGAAAAAATTCAATAAATCACAGAAACGAGATTTTGCATTGATTCTTTTTGGTTCTGATCAATAAAAAAATTTCAAGTACTTTATATTTTGGTAGGAGTTTTAGAGTTCCATAAGTTTGCGTTAGTTACAGATTTCTACAGACTGTTCTGTTTTTGACAGATTCTGTTTTTCGTGTGTTGTTTGCTTATTTCAATGCATCTATGGCTAATAAATTAGTTTATAAACCATAAGGAAGTTGGAATATAGTAGGTTTAACACCAAAATAAATAAAGAATGAGTTCATTACAGTACCTTATGTGGTGGTTTTGTTTTCTTTCACTAACGGAGCTTACAAGATTTCCTGTTGAGTTTTGTGTTGTGAAGTTTTCAAGTTTTGGGTAAAGCTTTTATGGACTATGGAATAAAGAGTGGCAAGAGCCTGAGATTGGGGATGCCCAAGGCACCCCAAGATATTCAAGAATAGCCAAAATCCTAAGCTTGGGGATGCCCCGGGAAGGCATCCCCTCTTTCGTCTTCATTCATTGGTAAGTTTACTTGGAGCTATATTTTTATTCGCCACATGATATGTGTTTTGCTTGGAGCTTCGTGTATTATATTGGTCTTTGCTTGTTAGTTTACCACAATCATCCTTGCTGTACACACCTTTTGGGAGAAGCCTATTTGATTAGAATTTGCTAGAATACTCTATGTGCTTCACTTATATCTTTTGAGCTTGATAGTTTTTGCTCTAGTGCTTCACTTATATCTTTTAGAGCATGGTGGTGGATTAATTTTGAAGAAATTGCTAGTCTCTCATGCTTCATTTATATTATTTTGAGAGTCTCTTATAACAGCATGGTATTTGCTATGGTTATAATTTGGTCCTAGAATGATGAGCATCCAAGTTGGGTATAATAAAAACTATCATAGAAAGTGAATTGGATGCTATGATCAATTTGATGCTTGATAATTGTTTTGAGATATGGAGGTAGTGATATTAAAGTCATGCTAGTTGGGTGATTATGAATTTAAAGAATGCTTGTGTTGAAGTTTGTGATTCCCGTAGCATGCACGTATGGTGAACCACTTTTTGATGAAGTTGGAGCACACTTTTATTTATTGAATGTCTTCCTTATGAGTGGCAGTCGGGGACGAGCGATGGTCTTTTCCTACGAATCTATCCCCCTAGGAGCATGCACGTAGTGCTTTGGTTTTTGATGACTTCTAAATTTTTACAACAAGTATATGAGTTCTTTTGACTAATGTTGAGTCCATGGATTATACGCACCCTTTCACCCTTCCATTATTGCTAGCCTCTCTTGTACCGTGCAACTTTCGCCGGTACCATACACCCACCATATACCTTCCTCAAAACAGCCACCATACCTACCTATTATGGCATTTCCATAGCCATTCCGAGATATATTGCCATGCAACTTTCCACCGTTCTGTTTATTATGACACGTTTCATCATTGTCATATTGCTCTTTGCATGATCATGTAGTTGACATCGTATTTGTGGCAAAGCCACCACCATAATCTTCATACATGTCGCTCTAGATTCATTGCATATCCCGGTATACTGCCGGAGGCATTCACATAGAGTCATATCTTGTTCTAGCTTTGAGTTGTAATTTTTGAGTTGTAAATCCATAAAAGTGTGATGATCTCCATTATTAGAGCATTTTCCTAGTGAGGAAAGGATGATGAAGACTATGATTCCCCCACAAGTCAGGATGAGACTTCGGACTTTACAAAAAGAAAAAGAAAAAGAAAAAGGGAAAAAAAGGGCGAAAGGCCAGAAAAAAGAAAAAATAGGAGGCCAAAGAAAAGAAAAAAAGAAATAAAAAAGAAGAGAAAAAAAGAATGAGAGAAAAAGAGAGAAGGGACAATGCTACTATCTCTTTTTCCACACTTGTGATTCATAATAGCACCATGATCTTCAAGATAGAGAGTCTCATATGTTGTCACTTTCATATACTAGTGGGAATTTTTCATTATAGAACTTGGCTTGTATATTCCAATGATGGGCTTCCTCAAAATTCCCTAGGTCTTCATGAGCAAGCAAGTTGGATGCACACCCACTAGTTTTCTTTTGTTGAGCTTTCATATATTTATAGCTCTAGTGCATCCGTTGCATGGCAATACCTACTCACTCACATTGATATCTATTAATGGGCATCTCCATAGCCTGTGATACGCCTAGTTGATGTGAGACTATCTTCTCCTTTTTTGTCTTCCCCACAACCACCATTCTATTCCACATATAATGCTATGTCCATGGCTCACGCTCATGTATTGCATGAAAGTTGAAAGAGTTTGAGATTATTAAAGTATCAAACAATTGCTTGGCTCGTCATCGGGGTTGTGCATGATTAAATACTTTGTGTGATGAAGATAGAGCAACAGCCAGACTATATGATTTTGTAGGGATAACTTTCTTTAGCCATGTTATTTTGAGAAGACATGATTACTTTGCTTAGTATGCTTGAAGTATTAATATTTCCTACGTCAATATGAACTTTTATATTGTATTATTTGGATCTGAACATTCATGCCACATTAAAGAAAATTACATTGAGAATTATGCTAGGTAGCATTCCACATCAAAAATTCTCTTTTTTATCATTTACCTACTCGAGGACGAGCAGGAATTAAGCTTGGGGATGCTTGATACGTCTCCAATGTATCTATAATTTTTGATTGTTCCATGCTATTATATTACCTGTTTTGGATGTTTATGGGCTTTATTTTATACATTTATATCATTTTTGGGACTAACCTACTAACCGGAGGCCCGGCCCATATTGCTGTTTTTTTGCCTATTTCAGTATTTCGAAGAAAAGGAATATCAAACGGAGTCCAAATGGAATGAAACCTTCAGGAGCGTGATTTTTGGAATGAACAAGATCCGGAGAGCTTGGAGTGCAAGTCAAGAAACAACCAGAGCCTCCACGAGATAGGAGGGCGCCCCCCCTATAGGGCGTGCCCCCCTGTCTCGTGGGCCCCTCGGGCGTCCACCGACGTACTTCTTCCTCCTATATATACCTATGGACCTCGAAAACATCCAGGGGAACCACGAAACACAATTTCCACCACCGTAACCTTCTGTATCCGCGAGATCCCATCTTGGAGCCTTCGTCGGCACTCTGCCGGAGGGGGAATCGACCATGTAGGGCCTCTACATCAACATCCTTGCCCCTCCTATGAGTTATGAGTAGTTTACCACAGACCTACGGGTCCATAGTTATTAGCTAGATGGCTTCTTCTCTCTTTTTGGATCTCAATACAATGTTCTCCCCCTCTCTTGTGGAGATCTATTCGATGTAATCTCTTTTTGCGGTGTGTTTGTCGAGATCCGATGGATTGTGGGTTTATGATCAGATTTATGTATGGATATTAATTGAATCTTCTCTGAATTCTTTTATGTATGATTGAGTTATCTTTGCAAGTCTCTTCGAATTATCAGTTTGGTTTGGCCTACTAGATTGATCTTTCTTGCCATGGGAGAAGTGCTTAGCTTTGGGTTCAATCTTGCGGTGTTCTTACCCAGTGATAGAAAGGGTTGCAAGACACGTATTGTATTGTTTCCATCGAGGATAACAAGATGGGGTTTATATCATATTGCATGAGTTTATCCTTCTACATCATGTCATCTTGCTTAATGCGTTGCTCTGTTCTTATGAACTTAATACTCTAGATGCATGCTGGATAGCGGTCGATGTGTGGAGTAATAGTAGTAGATGCAGGCAGGAGTCGGTTTACTTGTTATGGATGTGATGCCTATATACATGATCATGCCTAGATAATCTCATAACTATGCGCTTTTCTATCAATTGCTCGACAGTAATTTGTTCACCCACCGTAATACTTATGCTCTCGAGAGAAGCCTCTAGTGAAACCTATGGCCCCCGGGTCTATCTCTTATCATGTTTGCTTTCAATCTACTTTTATTTGCATCTATATTATAAAATACCAAAAATATATTTATCTTATCATACTATCTCTATCAGATCTCACTTTAGCAAGTGGCCGTGAAGGGATTGACAACCCCTTTATTGCGTTGGTTGCGAGTTCTCAGTTTGTTTGTGTAGGCGCGTGGGACTTTTGAGGAGCCTCCTACTGGATTGATACCTTGGTTCTCAAAAACTGAGGGAAATACTTACGCTACACTTGCTGCATCACCCTCTCCTCTTCGGGGAAAACCAACGCTAGCTCAAGACGTAGCAATCCCCTATACTTGTGGGTCATCACACTGCATGGTTCAGTTCAGCGTTTCCAAGTGAGACCACAATTATAATTTGTTATTATGGAATGAGAGAACCTAACCCTGGATGGTGGCAACAAGAAAAAACCAGAGTGAACTCCAGGAAATTTAAGCCTGCCGGGAGGCCCTTTTCTCAGAGAAGCCTTGCTTGTTTTTTCCTGATTTGTAAACCTTCTCACAACTTTGTCTTTTGCTGTGAACTAGTATATGTTTGTTATGTTCTATGAATCATTGAGATGTATAAAATTTCTTAACTTATGCTTTTCAGGGTTTTTATGAAGACGAGTTTAATGTGAGTGTTCCACATGAGCGCTGGACTAGCGTGTGAACGTTTGGAATTTATTACATTGTGGCCTCAGTTAACTGCATGAACCACTGTAACAAGATACATAGTTGCTTATATGTCAGACAACACATTGTTGATTGTTAGCCGGTAGATAGCCTAGCAATGAACCAATGTGCCGTGTTTTGCACAACTTCTTACAAGTGGGGTAGCACCAACAGTGTTTACAAGTACTTATTTATATGTCGGCGCACAGTTCTCGAACGAGTGATCTATTTCATCAAAACACACACTGCTCGTATGATAAACCATGACAACTTATGTCTTACCATGCCATATTCATGAAAAAACTAGTGAGGACGCATCTGTTTCGGTAACAATTACGATGGTTCTCACATGATTCACGGGCACACAAAAGTAGCAGCAGTTCCCATAGACGGATTCAAACAAAGTACTAGCCCCAGAGGGGTCGATAACAGGCAAGGTTCGGATAATTATACACAATCCAAACTACTATTAAACACTAGCTGGGGAAACTATTTCATGCCTTGATCTAATTTGGGCTGGACACAAGACAGACCTTGCCATGAACATCATCGAGGACGTCCTGCAGCAGCTCAATCATGTGAACCTTCATGAAGACAACCTTGTGGCCTTGCCACTGATAAACTTGTTTGTGGAGGCATGCCACGTCATCTTCCTGCGTAAGCTTGACAAGAACAGTATGCCTCACAAACGAAGGAGTAGCTTTGAACTTCTTGTGCTTCAATACACCCTGGACAACACGCCTAACAACAGTGAGGCTGGAATACAACTCTTCATTGGTATAACCGAAAATGGCTTCCAAGATCCAATAGCCTAAGAACTTTGTTTTCCCAGTGCGTATATTCAGGTCATCCGCCTCATAGAGAGTGACATGTACAACCACACAATCCTTGTCTGCATCAGGGCTCTAATTGAAACAAAAACAAATTCTGAATTACTTTTCAGTATAAGAAACACAAGTTATTTAAATCACTATGTATAGCATGGCATCGAAGCTAATAAAATTTTGCATTATTAATCACCACATACTTAGATGAAAAACCACAATCGAGATCGGCAAAGAAGAAAATCACCTTGGGCAGCTCAGCAGGGGGGGGGCACATCCTCGAAGGGGGGAAACTGCTCCTACAGTGCCACGGGGGCTGTAACCTCAAATGGGGCATTGACCATCTCAGTAGTGGCCATGAGAGTATCTGGGGTCGGCTCGGTGGCTGCCTCCATCTTCTTGGAGCTCTCTGTCTCGTGGGGATCAGCCTCCCGCGTCTGCTCCAATATCGGCAGATCTTTGCCTGGTTCTCCTTGGTCCATCATGAAACTGACGAATACTGGGAGACCACTGAAAGGAAAACACAATCGCAATGACAATGAAACAAAAAAGAGAGTGAGGATCGGTTACTGCTTTGCAAAAGTTCTTTATTTATCTGAACAAAAATATACCAACATCACGGATCTGCTTACCTTCCCTTTGTTGGGAGAGAACAATAGTGGCAGATGCGAGTGTTGCCTTTCTTGAAGACAGTGAGGGAGAAGGGGATTCAGCGAAGAGTGAAATGATGGTTGCTTCGTTCGTCAAACTTAGACTGCGGGGAGGTGGGGTTTTGTGATACGACGGCTCGTTACTGCCGCGCTACAGCTGGGGTGACTCTCCGCCTGCATATTGCCTTCTAATTTGGTGGATGGCATTTGGGCCCGCGCGCTGCATGGCCTGCATGTCGGTGAACAAAAGTATAACGACATTCAGTAGAGGGAGACGTTTCAATGACCTAGGAGGAGCCAGAAGTGGTAGAGTGTCTCCACTGTACTAGTAGTAATTGTTTTTCTGGGTAGTTGTAGAGTGTCTCCGCTGTACTAGTAGTAATTGTTTCTCTGGGCCCAAGACAAAACAGCCCATCCACACTAGTAAATAGTAAAATCAATTCAAAATCCCATATATTTACTGAATGAGAGGCGCTACCCACACCCAGCACACCGCCCCCCCCCCCCAAAAAAATCTGGGTGCTCTTCTTCCTCCTCGCTCCCACCCACCTCATGTCAGCTCGCTCCACTCGTACCCCCAAATTCCTCACCTCACTCCTACAGAAAACCCCAGCTCCCCTTCTTCCTCACTCCTACAGAAAACCCCCAGCTCCCCTTCTTCTTCACTCGCACTACAACTAGGCTCGTCATTCGTTACTCTGCTCAAATCCGTGAGCGCGACGTGATGCCCTCGAGGAAAATGGAGTCGGATGACCCCAGTGCCAAGAAGATGAGGCTCCCGCTAGTGGTGATGCCTGTTATAGATCCCGCACCCGGCAGCATGGGGAGAAGCCGCGGCCCCGCCCCCACCAGATCCCAGGAACCCGTAGAATCTCGGGTGGACTGCGTCGGCAATCTCCCAGACGCCGTCCTTGGGGAGATCATCTCGCTTCTCCCCACCAAGGATTGCTGCCGCACCCAAGTCCTCTCAATTCGGTGGCGCCCTCTATGGCGCGCCGTGCCCCTTAATCTCGACTGTCGTCAGCTATCTCTCTTCAATGATTTTGAAATCCCCAGAGCCATCATCTCCTCCCACCAGGGCTCCGT
Organism: Triticum aestivum; assembly: GCF_018294505.1. NCBI lineage: Eukaryota > Viridiplantae > Streptophyta > Magnoliopsida > Poales > Poaceae > Triticum > Triticum aestivum. Next base: position 507,712,166 of record NC_057798.1, on the reverse strand, counting down.
TCAAAGCCTCTGCATCCCGTCATGCTACCTGACCAAGCATACCATGCCCTGCATGGTGGACGCCTGGATGAAATCCCCTGAATTCACAGAACTACAGTTGCTTGAGTTCTACTATTCCCCCAGAAATCACATACCACATACCGAATGCCATGAACTTGTGCCCTCAGGACCGATGTCCATCTCGCGATTTTCCTCCTCTCTCCACACCGGCACCTTTGCGAGGTGCTACCTACCAGACAATCTGGTACTAAACCTTCAACTCCCATTTCTCAAGAAACTTTCACTTGTGTGGGTTCATATATCGGAGGCCTCATTGCACAGCATCATCCACTCTAGTTGCCCTGCCCTGGAGTGCTTGGTGCTTGTTTTCACAGTTAGAATCGGTTGTCCCCAAATAAAGTCGCCTAACCTTGTAAGAATTGGAATTTTTTTTTGACGGAAGGCAGCTCATCATCCAAGATGCCCCTTCACTTCAAAGGTTGATCCTTGATTCTAGTTATTCACCGTTGCAAATAACCGTCCCCTCTGCGCCTAAACTGGAGACCTTGGGTGTAATACATGATCTCTGTGCTCATTTCAATATGGTGTTTGGCTCCACAGTTCTTCAGGTACTTTATATTATCATCTACACTTGTAACCATAAGCTGCATTTTAAATTTCTGCGCATAAGTTATATATCATCTTGGAGTACACATTTTGTACTAATATTATGTTCTATGCTCAATGAAGAGTTTCTCCATGGATGGCCTATCAATACTGCTGGATTCTGTCAAGATCTTATATATCCAAATGAATAGTTTTGATCTGAACAAGATTATTGGCTTGCTGCAATGCTTTCCATGTCTGGAGAAGTTGTATATAAAGGTGATAATTTCACGCACATTGGAAGCCCTCATATAGTGTACTAGAATTAACCGTTCAGCTGTTGCTCTTTCGACACTCTTCTTTTAGACCTTAACTATTTTCAATCTTCATGTCTATTTAGGCAACAGGACGGGGTAACAAAGTTATAACCAATCGGTGGATTCGTAAGCATCGGGATTTTCTCACTTCTCATGAGATTCGATTGAAGACAATAACGCTAGAACGATATGTAGCCAACCGTGCAAACACTAGATTGGTCACATTCTTCCTGCTAAATGCGAGGTTACTATTGTCCATCAGGCTTAAGTTTATCGGCAGCATGGTTTTGATGGATGGGTATGTCGAAGAGCAAAAAAAGGAGTTCCAGGTGGGCAAAAGAGCTTCTGAACGTGTCGGGCTTCTATTTACAACATATTGTGGTCATAATCCAGTAAATTTTACGACCCATGATGTTCATTGTATGGACTTGACCGATCCATTTGAGTGTGACTGCCGAAAACAGTGCTGGAGTTAGATGTTGTTGCCCTTTTCAACCTGGGTTTTTTTGTAAACCTGATGAACAATTAACCCTCGTGCTTTTGTACAGTTTGTAAGCTAGAGTTAGATGTTCCTGCCCTTTTCAACTCGGTTGTGACTGTCATATTTTCTTTCAAACAAGGCAAATGGCTTGCCATTCGTTTAATTTAGAGTGAAATATTGTAACAAATCCCAACCAAGGGAAATAACATCACTCTCGCCGGCTGCTTGAGCTCACTATGCATTACAGAAGCCAAGTGATTAGCCCCCACCAGCACCCACAAACTTATTTCGAACTAGCACATCAAATGGGTTATAAATTTTCATAGGAAAGGTTGCATGACCGTGACAGATTTGGATTCTGACATTTGGGACCCGCGAGGAAATAGCCTATCCAAGGTGGTGTCGACTTACTAGCTAGTCAACAAACGATTATTCCTACCAGCCGTTGGATTGACATCCAACATCTGTCGTGTATCTTCTATCTCTTGTCTTCTTCTTCCTCCAGCCGCCCAAACTAAACCACCCCGTCGGCTCCGCTTGCTCCCGCCTCCCATGGCTAGCTGCGCCTCCGCCGCCCTACCGTACGTACCCTCCAACGTTGGCCAGTCCCTCCCTCTATTACCCCACACGTCCTGTTATTCTCCGGTGACATCAGCCCCAACACCACCCGCGCCCAAACCAGTCAACTCTCGTACTCCCCTCCGCCTGCGACTAGACCAGCGCATCTTCCACGGCCCCTGTTCGTTCCGTCCGAGGCCTCACCGTCGTCCTCCGCCTTGCAGCCTTGGTTCGCTCGCCGTGCGCGGTGCACCGCCCACTTGCGTTGTCAACGTTGTCAACAACCGAGAGGAACAAGGAGATGACTATACGTGGAGAGGATGATAATAGGGACCCACCAGCGTCATGGCAGTACGCAAGCAAGTGTCTCTATATTACAAGCCCAAAAATATGGTTCCTCCTAATGGTTGGACATCTGGGGCTCACGCCATTGTCAACGTAGTCAATAAACGAGAAAATTACACTACGAGCGGCTGACACTAGGAACCCAGCAGGTCGCGTAGTTTTTTTTTTGAGGAACAAGTAGTTGTTATTTATACTAGTTTTAGCGACGGATCAGGGTAACAACGGGGCTGTGCGGGGGCTGTGGCCCGTCTAGCCAGGGTTTTATTTATGTTTACCACATCATGAGCCCAGTTGTGTTTTTTTCTTGCTGAAAATGGCTAGCCCAGTTCTTTTTTTTAAAAGAAATACCCAAACAAGGCTTGCTTGCTTTATCGGCCCTGCTGGGCTGCAAATCTTTCTAGACAAGGAGAGTTTCATTGGTTTACCCAGAAATGGGTTGTACATTTTTAAAACACATCAAACCGGGAATTAGTTTCAAAAAAATTTCATTACAAGATTTTAAATTCCATTGATTTTTATGCATCGACAATTATTTGGATTTTATATTTGTATAAATTATTTTTCAAAATAGTTTGAATGTGAATCGATATTTCTGGATTAAAAACAGTTGACCGCACCGAAATATGCAAAATTTCGTATAATTTTTAACCGTGGCCACAATATGGGGTGTAATGCTAACAAAAAGAAGATGGGCTCCAAAAAAATTCTTAAGAATTAGCAAATGGGATGTACATTATTAGAAATAATGGCAGATGGGTTGTATGCTGTTTTCCACAGATTTGAGGCTGACTTGTGCGCCTACTACAGGTTGACGCGTATGCTTTCATAAAAAAAGATTGACACACACACAATGCCCTGTCATCTTAGTCAACGCACGAGAGCAGTGACTGTTGGATGTCCATCCAATGGCTGTCGTGCTTCTTCAATCTCTGCTCTTCATGCTCCAGCCGCTCAAACAAGCACCGGCGGGACTGCCTACTCCCTCCTCCTGCGGCCGGCTATGCTGCCGCGCAGGCCTCACGGCCCCTCCGTACTCCCATCGCTGGCCTAGCCATCCCTCTACTCACCCACACATGTTGTTATTCTCCGGGGTTTGCAGACGAACCAGTAAACCCTCGTACTCCTCCGCATGGGAAACAACTGCTGAGTATTCCCTGGCTCCGTGTCGTTTCCTTTCTAGGCCTCGCCATCGTCCACCGCCCTGGTGCTCTCGGCGCGGCATGGTCAACGTGGTCAATGAATGACATCCATCGGAAGTGGACTGTATGTGGAGAGGCTGACAGCTGGGTCCACGGCCGCAGGCAAGGAAATGCCTCATTATTACGCGCAAAATAATGATTCCTCCACCTGACAGCTAGGACCCACAGGAAGGGCCTCTGTATTTCACAAAAAAAACATTCCCCCCGCTGACAGGTCGGACCCACCAGCTATATCTTCGCACGCAAGGAAGTGCCTCATTATTACGCCCAAAAAAATGAATACCCCCTGCTAGCTGGGACCCACCATATTGTTGGGCTGACTTGTGGGCCTACTAAGTTGATAGGGACGGAGGGCTTTATCAAATTAGTCAATACTCCAGTGACTGTACGATGTCCATCCAACAGCCATAGTGCTTCTTCAACCTCTGGTCTTCTTGCTCCAGCCGCCCAAAGCAGCACCGGTCATGCCTCCTGCTCCTGCCTCCCATGGTCGGTTGTGCTACCGTGGAGGCCTCACCGCCCCCATACTACTCCCACCACTGGCCAGGCCATCCCTCCACTCACCCAAACCCCCTGTTATTCTGCGGTGACGGCAGCCTCACACCGCAGCCAAACCAGTGAACGCTCGTACTCCTCTCCGCGTGGGCATCCACTGCCGCGTCTTCCCCGGGTCCGTGTCGTCGCCTTCCCAGGCCTCGCCGTCGTCCACCACCGTGGTGCTCTCGGCGCGGCATGGTCAATGTGGTCAACGACCGACTTCCATCAGAAGAGTACTGTACGTGGAGAGGCTGACAGCTGGGTCCACGGCAGCCGCAAGGAAGTGCCTCCTTATTACGCGGAAAATAATTATTCCTCCACCTGACAGCAGGGACCCACCGGAGGGGCCACCAGTATTTTGCGAAAAAAATGTTTTCCCCTAACTGTTGGGACCCATCGGACGGGCCACCGTATTTCACGAAAAAACGCTCCCCCTGCTGTCAGCTCGGACCCACCAGAAGTGCCTCCTTATTACGCGCAAAAAAATGAATACTCCCCCGGCTAGCTGGGACCCACCTTGGTGGGAGGCTGACTTGTGGGCCTACTAAGTTGACGGGGACGGAGGGCTTTGTCAACTTAGTCAATATGAACGATTCTAGCTCCAATGACCGTACAATGTCCATCTAACGGCCGTAGTGCTTCTTCAACCTCTGGTATTCTTGCTCTAGCCGCCCAAAGCAGTGCCGGTCATGTCGCATGCTCCTGCCTCCCGTGTCCGGCTGTGCTGCCGCGGAGGCCTCACCGCCCCCTACTATTCCAACCGCTGGCCAGGCCCTGCGGTGACGGCAGCCTCACACCGCAGCCGAACCAGTGAACCCTCGTACTCCTCTCCGTGCGGGCTTCCACTGCAGCGTCTTCCCCGGCTCCACGTCGTCCCCTTCCTATGCCTCGCTGTCATCCACCGCCGTGGTGTTCTCCGCGCGGCGTGGTCAACATGGTCAAGGAACGACTTCCATCGGAAGAGTACTGTACATGGAGAGGCTGACAACTGGGTCCACAGCGGCCGCAAGGAAGTGCCTCCTTATTACGCGCAAAATAGTTATTCCTCCACCTGACAGCAGGGACCCACTGGACGGGCCACCGTATTTCACGAAAAAAAGTTTCCCCCCTAACCGCTGGGACCCACCAGCTACAGCTTCGCACGCAAGAAACTGCGTCCGGGCAAAAAAACGATTCGCCCCCCTGACTATTGGGACCCACCAGCTACATCTTCGCACGCAAGGAAGTGCCTGACAGTCGGGACCCACCTGGTCGAAGCGAACATAGCGTTGTCATTCTGGTCGCGAACGTGTATGTACATACTGGTCGATATAGAGGCACGCACGTGTCGTAGTAGAGGCGCGCACATAGCATGTACATGTACGTACAGCGACCAGTGTGCAGGAAAGTAAATAGGGCCACGTATGTGTAAATACGAGCGGGGTCTCAAATGCCTACTCGCGCATACGTACGGCCAGGGCTCGTGTACATGGCTGGGTCGGAACGGAGAAACTACGTCGTCGTCGTGTTCATGGGGAGCCAACCGGCTGGGTTGGAACGTAATGCGTCGTCGTGTTCATCAGGAGGGCTTGGACGGAACAGGTGATGGAAACGAGGCATGGCGTACCGCAGAATGGAGGAAACGGCCTTGTGTTCGACCGGCCATGTTTGAAATGGGATCCTGTTCATCGGGAGGGGTCTGGCGTACCGCAAAACAGAGGAAACGGACCTCCTACGGTCGAAACGGGGGTCATGTTGATTGGGAGGGGTGTGTCGTACCACAAAACGGACAAAACGGACTTGTGTTGGAGCGCTACGGTCGAAAGGGGGTCTTGTTCATCGGGAGGGGTGTGGCGTACCGCAAAATGGAACTCCACGGGATACTGTTCATCTCCACCGTCGACCTCCTCCAGCCTCCACGGGCTACCGTCGACCTCCTCCAGCCTCCACGGGCTCCTGTTCATCCAGCCTCCACCGCACGCTACTCCACCGGCTACTATTCAACCACCCCTCCACCCAACGCTACGGGGTCCTGTTCATCCACCCCCACCGCTCACTGTTCATCCACCCCCCACCCCCCCCCCAGCAACAATCACTTTTCATCTAGGGGCAGCATCGATCGGCTTCAGTTAGTAGTAGTAGCGAAGGAATCGCTCGATCGGGTTCAGTTAACAGCCATCGATCGATTGCTCGGGTTCAGTAACGCGTAGCCTGCAGTGCAATCACTCGGGTTCAGTTAGAGCCCAACGCCTCGCTTGGGTTCAGTTAGAGTCAACGTCTCGCACACACACGCATACGTGTACGAGAGAAACGCTCATCGCTCGGCCCCCGGCCACCCACCGTAACCGAGAACTCCCCAAATTTCCCTCGCCCTCGCTTCTACCATGGTTTTTTCCGTCATGGACGGCCCAAAGAATGTCATGCAGCTGCGTCTCCGGCCCGCCCAGGACGAAAAGCCTATTTTCTGTCATGATTTTTTGTCATAGAAGTAGGAGCCCACCACATCTATGATGATACCGGGTTTTGTCACAATTATCACCATAGACGTGTCATAAGTATGACAGAAAAAAATTTGTTCGGCCCAAAATGTCACGGATGTGTCTTTTTTTGTAGTGTATATGTTGTTATGAATTACCAAAACCACCTGGGTATAAGTTGCATTTTCAATGGGCCAGACTAAAAAACCACGAGAAGAGGTGCATAGAAATAATTCTTATTTGTATGTACGTTATACATGATAATACAAAAGGTACATCTTTTATATGATTAGTTTTGCAGAATATGAGAGAGATAGAGATGTACTCTAGCGACGTTCAAAGAGAACCTATCGACAAAGGTTCGGGAGACGACGTCGCTGGAAGTGGCCGGAGTTCCTAAATATCTAGATGGCGACGTTTATCTCCGCCTGATATTCCAACGAGCATAGATGGGTAAATTTATATGTTCCATTATCAAACATTCAAAATACTACTTGCATTTATTTTTGTTATCACTATATTCAAGATAATACTAATTTAGGAAATTGCATGGACGTGTCTAGCTATTTTTTATATGCTCTAGTGGGACGGTAAAGAATTGGTTCGTCTGGTTTACACGGTGAATATTCTCCGTTGCACATCTTAAGACCTTTGATGTGAAGTATCCATGCTAACTGCATAGTTTGCTTGTGCGGGATGGATATGAGTTGAGAAAGAAGTTTTTATTATACTTGCTCAAATATCATGCGAATGGACTTAAAACACAACACTCCTGATAGTGTGTGAGAATTTTTGAAGCGCATCAAGCAGATTTTAATTTGTAACAAAATTTTAGTTAGATAGTAGCTCTATATGTATACATCGTCAAACAGTCTGTTTTTAATCATTTGTACATTGCAAGTGAAGTGGACTTTAATTATTATCTGATTGTGCACGTGCTATAAATATTTTCTCTGCATGTGAAATTTAACATACATTATGTTTATATAACTTTACCAAAATATTTCAAAAGCCCGTGGCAACGCACGGACATACTACCAGTCATTCCATAGTTGGGCAATAAAAAAGCAGCGGAAGCGTGGTTTGAACGGCCGTTAGGATCGTGCAGTTTTCACGGACTAAACAGGGTGGATATGAGGTATATTTTTTCCATTGCAATGCACGGGCATATTTGTCGGTTATTACCCAAACAATAATCAAGCTCTTGGGTAATACTCCCCTCCTTTCTAAATATAAGGATTTTTAGAGATTTTAATAGAGGCTACATATGAATGTATATATACATATTTTAAAGTATAGATTCACTCGTATGTAGCATATACTGCCTCTGTTGGGCTATCTGGAGGTATTATTACCATGTGGAATGGCAGTCTTTTTTCAGGGTCTATTGTCAGCCAAAATACATACCAAATCACTGTGAAGTTATCATGCAATCTATCTAGCAACATTTTTTACATTAGCAATATTTATGGACCCTGCCACAATGATGATAGAACTGAATTTTTTGACTGGCTGAGTAATATTGATGCCTCTCAAATGGATCATTGGATTCTAATGGGAGATTTCAACCTAATAAGGAGTCCACTTGACAGGAACAGACCAGGAGGAAACACCAACAATATGCTTATGTTTAACAGCCTGCTCCTATAATAGGATCTTGTGGAAATACCTATCAAGGGTAGAAATTTCACCTGGTCCAACATGCAAGACTCTCCACTTCTGGAAAAGCTTGATTGGATTTTTACTTCTGCCAACTGGACCCTCACTTTCCCAAATATATTGGCTCACCCACTTGCTAGAGTTACTTCAGATCATATTCCTATTCACATTCAGATTGGCAGTGATATTCCAAAATCCTCTATATTCAGATTTGAAAATTATTGGTTTGAATTCAATGGATTCTATGAAACTGTTATTCAATGTTGGAACAGAAATCAACAATTGACAAACTCTGCCAAGGATACTACTGCCAGGTTCACATGTCTCAGAATGGGTTTAAAAAAATGGAGCAAAAACCTGTCAAAACTTAACACTAATATATCTGCATGCAACTATGTTCTATCTATGATTGATGGAATTGAGGATCAAAGAAACCTAAGCACTATTGAAGCAAACTTCAGATATATTATCAAGAATCACATAGCCAAGCTATTGGAGGTAAAAGAATATATTGGAAATCTAGGTTTAAAATGAGAAGTATTCAGCTTGATGATGAAAATACTGAATTCTTCCATGCCATGGCTACCCAGAGCTACAGAAAGAATTTCATAACATCTATTCAAGATGATGATGTGACCCCTTTCCAAAATCATGACCATAAGGTTGCCATTATTGGGAAATCATACAAAGATAGACTGGGAAAAGCTATCAACCCACCTATGCTATTCAATCTTGAGGAAATTATTCAGCCTAAAAATCTATCTGAGCTTGAGGCCCCCTTTCCCATGGATGAAATTGACCAAGTTATTAAAGACATCCACTCTGACAGAGCACCAGGACCAGATGGTTTTAATGGCCTATTTCTGAAGAAATGTTGGAATATCATCAAACAAGATATTTACACCATGATTTGGGACTTTTTTGAAGGGAACATTGATATTCAGAGTATTAATATTGCTTTTATTACTCTAATCCCAAAGATTGCAAACCCTATTGGCATGAATGGCTTCAGACCCATTTCTCTGGTCAGCCTTCCTCTCAAAATCATTACAAAGCTCATGGCCAATAGAGCTCAGAAAATCATTACCTCTGTCATTCATCAGAATCAATATGGCTTCATAAAAGGGAGAAATATCCAGGACTGCTTGGGATTTGCTTTTGAATACATTCATTTATGTCATCAGTCAAGAAAACCTATCATCATACTCAAACTTGATTTTGAGAAAGCATTTGACAAGATTGAATACAATGCAATTATTGCCATGTTGAAAGCAAAGGGTTTTGGATCCAAGATGGATTCAGTGGGTTACCAATATTCTCAATACTGCATCAACATCTGTTCTATTAAATGGTGTTGCTGGAAAAAAATTACTTGCAAAAGAGGAGTCAGACAAGGAGACCCTCACTCTCCTCTTCTATATATAATTGCTGCTGATCTTCTTCAGTCTATTATAAATGCTGCCTGGGCTAATGGTGAATTCACTCTCCCCACAAACCAGGCTTATGGGCTTGACTATCCTATTATTCAATATGCTGATGATACTCTATTGATCATGCATGCTGATGAAGAGCAACTCTGCCATCTCAAATACCTGCTTAATCTATTCAGTATGTCCATTGGGCTATTTGTTAATTACAGCAAATCTTCCATGATACCAATTAATATGGATCGACAATCAATCCACAACCTTGCAAACTCTTTTGGTTGTAAAGTTGAAAGCCTACCATTCACCTATCTTGGACTACCTATGGGCACCACCAAACCCTCTGTTCATGACCTCATCCCAGTTATTACTAAGATTGATAAAAGATTATCAGGGGTTGCCAGGTTTATGAACCATTCTGGGAGGCTCACTTATGTCAATTCTGTTGTTGCTTCCATGCCTATTTTTGCCATCTGCTCCCTTAAGGTCCATGTTACCATTCTGGACCATGTGGATAAATCAAGCAGAAATTTCCTTTGGTATGGAAATGAAATCAATAAAGGTGGTAAATGTCTGGCCAGCTGGGAGATGATATGCAAACCCAAACAGCAAGGAGGTCTTGGGGTTTTGAATCTTAGGGAGCAAAATAAAGCCCTTCTCATTAAGCACTTGTTCAAGTTCTATAATAAAGTTGATGTCCCATGGGTTAAATTAATATGGGAAGCTCACTACCATAACAATGATGTCCCTCATTTCAACAGAAGCAAAGGATCCTTTTGGTGGAAAGATTGCATGAAAATGTATGACCTTTTCAGGGAAATGGTTTCTTGTGACATCAAATCTGATTGCACTAATCTATTATGGGATGACATATGGAATGGAGATATTAGAAAAATTAAATATCCTGAGCTTCACTCTTTTACCCAAAAGGAAAGCATATCAATCAAAGAAGCCAAGGAACTTGAGAATCTATACAGCTTGTTCCAACTTCCTCTTCCATTCAAGCCCACCAGCAATTTCACTTTCTATTAGGAGAACTATACAATATCAGGAACTCTAAGGACAAGGACACATGGTCTTTCAACTGGGGTAATAATAAGAACATTACAAGGAAGATCTATGGTCACCTTATGAAAGGTGATGATGCAGATGCCGCCTTTAAATGGATCCGGAAAACATGTTGTCTACCAAGACACAAATTTTTCTGTTGGCACATGCTAAATGACAGAATAAATACATGTGAGCTTTTGATCAGGAAAAGCATGCACCTAGATTCCACTATATGTGTCCTATGCAACAGTGAAGACTATGAAGACAGGACTCATCTTCTATTCACCTGCCCATTTAGTCAAGGTTTCTGGTGGAACATTGGTTTTGAATGGAATTCGGATATGGAGATTAACAATATGATTATTGATGCTAAGCACATATATAAACTTGAACATTTCATCAAAATCATGATTCTTGGATGCTGGAGCATATGGAACCAAAGGAATGGGATGATTTTTGAAGGGATACCTTGCTCAATAAATGATTGCAAAAATGATTTTGTCAGATATTTCAAAATGACCATGCTGAGGGCTAAGCCCACTTTAAAAGAGGGCATGTCCTCATGGATAGACAATATTTAAATTTTTCAATAATTAGTTTAGTTTCCTCCCCCTAGTTTGTACCTACTTGGTTGTTCCCCCAACAACCACTTAATTATGTAATCTGGATATGCTCATAATAAATGAAAATGACTCACAGTAGGGGGTTTACCCTACTGTTCTTTGGTCAAAAACTCGTATGTAGCATGCACTGGAATCTTTAAAAAGTCTGATAGAACTATTACTCCCTCCTTCCCAAAATATTAGGAATATAATCTTTTGCATTGAATTCCGTAATCTAAGGCGTACATGCCTTTTTCTCTCATTCCGTTAGAGCCAGCACCAATGAGTCCTATTTTTCTGGAAAGGAAAACAAATAGCTACATGTGTCTCTCGTACAGTTAGCTCATAGCACCCTCTTCCTTTGAGATTGGATCGCTCAAATGAACCTACGCTAATTTTCCTGCTGGATCTAATGGGAAGGAGGGAGTATTTAGGAACGAATGGATAGTTCGGTAGTATGGCTCGGTTCGGTTTATCGGTTTGGTAACTGAAAGAAAAACTAAAGAAAACGTTTATTTTACGGAAATGTTAACGCCCACACGTGTGGGCGTTCACCATCCCGACCACATGCAAGCATCTCCGTTGGCAGCGTTGTGCACGAATCTTGGAACAAACCGGCCGGTTTTCTGCGCCATGTAGGACGGGTCTCGTGTGCAGTGTGCGAGTCGGGTCACCCGCACGTTGGTTGACATCCCGCAGTCAGCGGTTGCCACTCGGAGACGTGCGGTGGAACCGCAATGCGCCCGCACGCCACGCTCCGACCGCGGTTGACGTCAAACACGTCGCACACCGCAGTCCCCTCTCCCTCACGGTTCCATTTACCCTGCCGCACGCATTTACTGGCACAAGCCACTCGCATTTCAATCCACTGGAGGAGAAGGCGAGGGGAGAAGGTGACGGCGGAGGCGGAAGAATCGACGGCGTTCGCGGCCATCGGTGGTGCTCGCTGGAACGGAGCGGCTGCGCCGGAGCACCTGCGGCTTGAAGGTAATGGTCGCTACAACTCTCGCAACCCCTTCCTGCATTTTCCCCCCTTCCCTCCCTGCTTGATTCCTCGGTCGAATTCGTAGAGATTCAGGCGATTCTGCGATGCGTCGGTGTTCCCGCCGGCGCCGAAGTCGTCTGCTAGCCGTTTTTGGTTGCACTGGGCAGTTTCATCGCCGCCGCCGCGGCAGCATCGTCGATGTGGTTATGCTTGTTCGGATGCACGCACTAGTCTTGCCCATGGATTGGGCAGGTGCCTCCCGGGTTGTTTGATGCGCATTTGTTGGAATTTGTGTTTGTAGTCAGTTCGGGGGTGAACTTTGAGGGTGAATTTAAGGTCGCGGTAGTTGCCATTGAACCCTAGATCTATTTAGTTGGGTTTTGAAACTGTAGTATGAGGCGAACTTGGTGGTTTGATTAACTATCATGATTGTGTGGCAACTAACTCCGTGAACAAATGTGATAGTTGCCACAAACGTGTTTTCCTTTGCGCGGCAACAAATTACTGAAATGACTGTGATAGTTGCCACATGTAAGCTTTCGCATGGGGCAACTTTTTTTATTGAATCACTATGATAGTTGCCACATATAACTGAAATGATTGTGATAGTTGCCACATATAAGCTTTCGCATGGTGATAGTTGCCACACACACGCTCTTCCATGTGCAACTGAATTTGTTGAATTACTGTGACAGTAGCCACTAACATGCTTTTTCATTGTGGCACCAAATTTTTTTGAATGCTTTGTGGTAGTTAGCACTTTGTGATAGTCGCCACAATCTGTAGTCAACGCAGTTTTAGCAGCCAACTGCAGTGGACGGCAACTAATGTGCACTTCAAGTGTGCCTGTTGCCACTCGGATAGTATATTCATGTGGCAAACAGAATGTGAACACACTGTCTGTTGCCATTCTGCAGATACGACAGTGTGGAAAATTGGCTACATAATGTGGCAACCAAATTTGCATATCAATTCTGCCGGATGTCATACATATGTTATTTTTCCTGCATTCACTAGTTGCCATTTTCTGTAAGGTGGCAACTGCTTACCTCTTGCATTCACATTTCATCTACGACAATTTGGTCCGTCCCTATCTCAGCAGAATGGCTTGTGGTGATCATCAAAATGATGATGATGATTTCATGGATCCACCACAGCGTAATCGGGCAGCTGGCCGGATAAAAGAGGGTGATGAGGTAAATGTTCACCACACCTCCCCCCCCCCTCAATCCTGCTTTATGTTACTGGTTGACACCTTGAACTTGCAGTCGTCCGACACGGACTAAAATTTCATGACATTGGAAAACATGGCAACAACTGACCACTTACTGTCTGTTTTTTGCAGAAGAAGAAACGTATTCGCAACAGAGCCTCCCAAGAACGACTGACTGCGTTGACTGACAAATTCACCGATGATCAGAAGGGGGCTGCTGCTGAGATGGGTATGCAGTCTATGATGGCTGTCCGGTGCACGAACCTTGTCAACCCTGTATGCGACTGGCTTGCTGAGATATACGAGCCCACCTCCAGGGAGTTCGTGATTCCGGGACGTGGAAGACTCCCGTTGAACGAGGATTCTGTGTTCTGCACTCTGGGCGTGCCTCGTGGACATATCAAAGTCCCGTACGAGGTCAACAATGAGATCGAGCAAGAACTGTTCCCCCGTTTGTTTCCTGGGTCGAAATCCATGTCGAACACGTCTGCAGTGGCAGATTCGCTGCAGGCCATGACGATGCATGGAGATGTTTTCAAGATGAAGCTACTCATGTACCTCATCTCAGCTGTTTTCGCGCCGACCACATCCCTTCGCCCAAGCAACAAATGCTTCCCTATCCTGGTGAATGATCCTTCTTTACTTCTTTATTTTCCTTCAATTTTTCGGCTCCGATGTCATGTGTAAAGTTAGTGCCTGCCAGTGTTTTCGATGTTTTTTTCCATTCTTAGATTTCTGATGCGGCAACCTTTTCTGCCCTGAAATTTTGTGTGGTGCAGGCGGATCTGAAAAATGTGAAGAACATGAATTGGTGCAAGTTTATTGCCGACTTCCTCCATGATGCATTCTCAAACAAGATGTACCAAAAGGGTTGTCGACTGCATTTAATGATATTTTTTTACCAGTTCTTTCTGTGAACACTGTCTTATAACACACTTTTATTCATGCATGTCAACCTGATCATAACAAGATGGCAACTGCCATAATGACTACATGGCAACTGTTATAATGACAATATGGCAACTGCCATCATATCAGTATGGCAACTGTTACCAGACTATGATGGCAACTGTCATCTTAGCAATATGGCAGTTGCCATCACACCATGATGGCAACTAGCACATACAGAAGGCAACTTCTTTTTTTATTCCATTCTTTTCCATGCAACATCAACTTGATTATCAGGGGAACATACATTATCTTGTTTTTTTAAACTACACAGTACACATGACGGCAACTGATATTTCTTTCTTTGTAAAATTGTCTTAAATCAGCTCATGTATGTCGACTGTCTTGATCTGTCCACTGTGGATTTCACTGGGGTAGGAGGCCCGCCGCCTACGCACAAGTTTGCTGTTTCTGCATGGACTATCAATGCTGTCAAGGTTGTGCTTGCCGCAGACAGGGCAACTGATACCAAATATGGAAAACTGCAGGTTAGTTTTGGTTTCTCTCTCCACATGGCATGCTTACAAATTTGACATGAGGGAACCGTCCGTGGTTCATAAGGGATGACCACCTTTTTGTTATCCATGGTTGTATGTGTATTGTATCCATGTTTCACCTCACAAGGGAACTCTTTTCATTCATGTTGAAACTTACCTTCTATCTCTTACATCATTGCTATTTTTTTTGTTTTTTCTAGCTGATGGCCAAGCATGCTATAGACTACAGCGTGTTTGGGGGGCCTCAAAACTTTGGAAAGTGGATGGACGTGCACTCAGCTCCATCTTGCCCTACTGAGGTAATCAAAATATGTACATCTATGTTTTGTCGTGGATTATTTGTTTGATGTTGCGCAAGTGACTGCAATATGGGTGGTTATTGATGTTTCTTGTTTCGTGCACAGGAGAGGGCACCTGTTGAGCATCTTATTGGACAGTTTGCATCCGGAATGACCGGATTGCTCAGGAAGTTGGTTGAGGGGTGGACGTCTCTCAGTGGCTCTGACAGTGATGCGGTTGCGAGGCAGTTCACTTCATTTGTCCCAGAACGTACACATCGGCCAACCGGTTGCCGTGGCCGGTATGACTACAACAGTTCCCAAGAGTCCGGTGACACACAAGATGATCTAGATGGAGATGCTGGCCTCAGCAAGGATGACGACGATGACATGGAGAACGTGTAACAGGACACCGATGATGATGAGCATGCTGAAGTTCGCGCAGGTGGTAAAAAGGACAAGGATGCAACAGATGTCCCCCCCATCGGAGAAAGTCAAAGAACATACGGCTGCGAGAGGCGAGGGGGTGTTGCCATCAAGGAGGGGGAGGGCTCCAAGAGATGTTGGGAAGGGTTCTCGTGTCAAGAGGTCTAGGACCGATCCCGTAGCTGCCAGGAGGAGGTTCGACTTTAAATTTAGTTTTTTGTTGTGTCTATTTTCTTGGAACAGTCTCATCCATTTCTTGCACTTGTTTTTTTTTCAAGTGCGGTAATGAGTTTGTTGTCTGACAGTTGCCACCTTTTTTTACCTCCAACTCATACGTGCAGCGAGCCGACCGCTGGTGGACGAGCAGCTACGAAGAAACAGGCGCCAACGCCAAACCGTATTTCTGCTCGCTTGAACAAAGGTGCCCCCATTGCCGATGACACCCCTTCCACCAGGTCTTCTCCTCGTACGACGACGACCAACACCGGGGATCCTGTCGTGTTGCCAGACCTGAGGAAGCCAGTCAAGAAGTAGGTTTCTCCATGTGCTTTCATTGACATAGCACTATATTTTCTTTATTTTCCAATGCATCCGTTTAGCTTGTCACATCACCTTCTGTCATCGTCCCCCACGCGGCAACTGCTGTTTTTTCCAAATGATCTCTTCCTTCATTTTAAAGTGAATGGCAACTCGTATTGGTTTTTACATGGCAACTGGCATCTAAGGGTAACTGCCATTTGTTTCCCGTTGGTTTGTGAGCTCATCCCACACCCAGGTTTGAATCTGCATTCATGGCAGATTAGACATTCTTATCATTCTTCAAGTTGGCTAACATCGCAACTGCTGTTGGATGGCAACTGCTAATTATGACACATGGCCACTCACGTCCCCCTTACATGGCAACTACCAGCTTTTCCACTTGTTTATCATTTTTTAAAGATTTCTACCATGCCAAACATATTTTTGTTCATTTTTCAATATCTTTTTCATGTGCTTTATTTTTTTTTTGCAGGGTGAAGAAGACCACTATGCGCGGGGCCAAGCATACCAGTAAGGACCCGCTCGAACGCCTACATTCAAAGTTGTCAACAGGGGGCAACTCAGATGTACATGAGGCACCAGGCGACAATACTGCTGCTGCACCATTGACCGCTCCCACCAACTCTGATGCAAGTGGCCGACCATCTCCGCCGGCTGCAGATGTGCAGGCTAGAACAACAGGCATCCGTACATCAGGGAGTGACGAGTCGGTATCTGCCAAGACAGCTGAAATATTGCCAACTCTACTAGCAATGAAGGATGCTGCTGTGAGCCATGCCACCCCATCAGCAAGCGTTGAAGTGGACGCTCCCGAGACGAACCTAAGCAAGGAAGATTCCCGCTCATCTGACACTGATTCCAAGCGCGTGCGTGGTCGCACTCCTGTGTCCACGACAGAAGCGGCTGAGGCAGCAGTTCACAAGGATATGCCATCTACAGGTGAGAGTCCTGGGACAACAGCTCCAGCTCCTGCCGGTGCAGATACTGCTAAGGCGAGTGTTCCGCGTGCTGGTCTTCCACCTAGGCGCCGTAGCCCCCGCAAGCAACCAACAGACATACCCAACGCATCGGCTGCAGCTAGGAGCAGGAGAGACGATACTGGTTATGTTCCTGCGTCCACACTGTTCCCGCCAGCTGCCAAAAGCAATGTGATGGAGAAACCGGGAGACCAGAGCACAACTGATGCAGGTGTCAAGCCGGGCACGAGTGACGCAGGTGAACGCCCGGAGTAGACTGCGCCTTTACCCGCATTGGAAATCCCTAGTATAAATCTGCGCACTTCCAGGCTCCCAGTCAATGTCGGTGTCCCCTACAGCCCAAACAAGAAGATTGTCAAGAAATCTGTGGCTGATACCGCTGACAACACGCCCCGCCCTGCAAATAAGCCCGATCATTCTGTAGCGGCCGATTCAGATATGTTTGTCGATCTTTCACCCTTGGATTCTGCCCCGCAAATTGTTCGTGGTCCGGCCAGTAGGAATGAGAGGCACCCAATGGCCTTTACCCCACCGAGCTTCAACCTTGGCATCAGTCAAGATCAACCGGTGGTGCAAGATCCTATGCCAGTTGCCTTTGCTTTCCTAGGAGGCATGCCCGCAATGATGGCGCAGCCAATGGTCGAGGGCAGGAAGGTTGTCAAGTTCGCAGAGCCGATTGTGCAAGGTACACTTGTCATGTCCTTATGATTTTCTTGCATACATCTCTGTAGTTTGACTTTTGTCCCAATCATATATATTTTTGGGTGGTTCTCACTTGTGATGGCAACTGACATGTGCTAACATGGCAACTGGATTTGATGCACCATGTCACATACATTTTCTTTGCTGTCGTGCTGCATTTAACATTTGGGCAACCACGTGGCAACTGAAGTTGTTTCAACATGGCAACTGTAGTTGTTGTCACATGGCAAATACAGTTTATTACACATGGCAACTTGATTTGCCACACCATGCCAACTGCATTTTTGTTTTCATGCTGCATTTTTTCATACGGCAATCACATGGCAAGTGCAGCTGACACAACATGGCAACTGTGGTTACTGTGATATGGCAACTATAACCCAACTAGATGGTAACTACATTGCAACTACATGGCAACTGTAGTTGCTATGCTGCCGTGATGCATTTAACATTTTGGGCAACCATGTGGCAACTGAAGTTGTTTCAACATGGCAACTGTAGTTGCTGTCACATGGCAAATACAGTTTATTACACATGGCAACTGGATTTGCCACACCATACCAACTGCATTTTTTGTTTTCATGCTCCATTTTTTCATATGGCAACCACATGGCAAGTGCAGCTGACACAACATGGCAACTGTGGTTACTGTGATATGGCAACTATAACCCAACTAGATGGTAACTACAGTGCAACTACATGGCAACTATAGTTGCTATGGCATGGCCACTGTAGTTGGACCACGCATGACATTTGCCCCACTTTTCCTGCACACAATCTCACATCATGCACCCTACCTACTCACAATCCATTTGTTTTTCATTTTCTAGGTATCCTAACACACTTTTTTATTTTACTTTTATCATTGCAGCCACCC
The DNA here is from genome assembly GCF_018294505.1 of Triticum aestivum. Taxonomy (NCBI): domain Eukaryota; kingdom Viridiplantae; phylum Streptophyta; class Magnoliopsida; order Poales; family Poaceae; genus Triticum; species Triticum aestivum. The sequence continues at coordinate 507,693,510 of NC_057798.1, read as the reverse complement.
CTGAGGAGATTTCACTGTCACTTGACGAAGCTTACCGCATGATCAAGGAGGCAGCATTGCATAGGAGGTCCTCACGAGGGCAAGGGCAATCAAGTTCCAACGTGCCTGCTGATGCGGTATCTGAGGATACCATTAGGAGTTCCACTCCTGGTTCTGTGAGGCAGCAGAGGGTAGTTCACCCACCTCCCGCGGAAGACTACGAGCCCGAATTCAAGGCCACTAAGGAATAGACCCAGCTGTATGATATGGTCAAGCGGTTTGGAAATGTGAGGGCCAGCAGCAAGCACATGAAGGAGCTGAAAGCGTAAATGACCACACCCCACAATCTCTCATTTTTGCTTTGCTCCTTTTTCACCATTCACCTTCTTCGTACTTCCTATGCACGATCCGCTTACGTTTTAGTTCTTTCATATATTTTTTACTTAGCAGGCATGATCCTTCCATGTTATATCGTTTTCATACAGCTCATGTTTGGACAAAACCAAAGTCATTCAGTGCGGAGCGACGTACGTCGACCTGGGTGATCTTGCCGAGTCCGTGAGGCCAAACGGTAAAATGTCGACGAATGTAGTTGCATGCGGGATCGACTACATCAACAATCATATGGATGTGTGTGCCGACAAGATAATCATGCATTATAGTGTGACCTGCAAAATATGGGATGGTGACTTCCACCACAAGATCCTGAGGAAGAATTTTGCTCAACACGGTGATTTCAAGCTCACACTGAAGAAATATGTGAGTACTCCTCCCCTTTCTGCACTGTTTTGTCACATGGTGTGGTTTTTTGCCATCATCTACACTTGTGTTTATGTGGCAGATGTTTTCATGTGGCAACAGCTGTCGTGCACACTGTCATCTTGATTTTTGCATCCCGTGCAAACTATGTGACAACTTGATAGTAAAATACACGGCTCATTTTGTTCATACATGGGCGGCAACTTTCTGTCAACTACCCCCACCCATAACCAAAACATTCTACGTGATTCTAAATTTTTTGTCCCTCTGTTGTTCTTTTATGTGAACTCTGCTTCTCATTTCTTCACTTTTAAATGCAGGTCATGTTCCCCATGTTCCAGGAGCTTGCACCACATGACCAGGAAGACAAGTGTGGTCACCACTATGCCATCTGTCTTGACCTGAAGAACCAACGTTTTGAGGTGCTTGATTCAATCCGTTCGGAAGCTGATGCAGATCTTACTACGCATGCCGAATTCTTCATCAACAACCTCAAAGAGACATGGAACCGTCACTACGAACATTCAAAAGTCCAGATCAGGCATTTCCCGACTGAGTATGTGGCGACTGCGAAGCAAGGGAACACGTAATTTCTTAACCCCCTCCTTCATGTGCCATTTACGTCGATCCAACCCCTCTTTTGTTGCCACATCTAAATTGAAGTCTATCTTTTGCTACGTCTGCCCTTTTTGTGTGTTCACCTGACTCTTTTTCTCGTGCAGGACGGACTGTGGCTTTCACGCATTGGAATACTTTGCAAAGTGGGAAGGCAGAATTGTCCCTGCTATCACAGCTGCAACGGTCGTTGAGCTCCGAAAAATCCACACATGGAACTGGTTGACGAATGAAGATTTCAACAAGCGGTCCGGAGCACACGAGTTTGTGGAGGAAGCTGTCAAGAAAGTCATCAAGAGGTACAAGTGATCACGCGGCGATACACACCGGACGCACACCTTACATTCTGTTGCCGAGGAATGTAAGGTACTATCTCTTTTGTTCTCGTCAAAAACTATGTTCGTGTGCTATGTTATGACTGCAACCCCGCGTAGGCTACTATGTAGTGGCGGTGTGTGAGCGACATTTGAATAGTTTCTGTAATATATGTGTGGATGTGAACCTACTTAGGCGTGACAGCAGATATGTTTTTTATGTTTATCATTATTACTATGGTTTCGTTGTTTGCATCACCCGTTTGCTGTTTCGAATGCGTCATGATGTTTTAAAACATGGCAAATGTAGTTCATCAGACATGTTTAGCGAACGTCATTGTCGTTGTTCATTTGGACGTCTTGCTTCTTCTATTTCATCACTAACTTCACCGGCTAGCATGATAGGTTTGATCATGTAGCCACAACCTTTGCTGCGGTTTATGCATGTTACGCCTTTTCCAACTTGTTTCCTATACATTGCACACAATACTCTATGTGTCTCTAAACCGCGTCGTATTGTCATGGAAATATATGCCATGCAGAGTCGTTACAAGTACCATGGCATATTTTCAGTACAGCTAACATGGCAGATACAGTACAAACAACATTGCAGATCCAGCATAATTAACACGGCAGATACAGTACAACTAACATGGCAGATCCAGTACAACTGAAATGGCAGATGCAGTACAACTAGCATGGTATATTTGGTACAAAATAGCATGGCATATTTTAGTATTAAAATAGCATGGCAGACTAACTACACATAACATGGCAGATTAACTACACATAACATGGCAGATTAAGTACCCATAACATGGCAACTGCATTTATCCACTCAATGAATTTTCCTTCCACTTCCGATACCCCTCAAGAGTCATTCTCGCAATCTCAAAAAAAAATCTCATCATCTAGGGTACAAAAGAAAATGTCCACAAGGACCATGTCACGTCGCCCCAATTTTTGCTCATGGATTGCCCGCCCCTTTCTTCGTTTTCTTGTGTTTTGCTTGAATCTCCAATCCCGACTTGTACCTTGTATCTCTTGGACGACCTTTTGTGATGGAACAGGGTGGGTTCCTGACCTGGGTCTGTGTGCTTGCTGTTCCAGATCCTATCTCCGAGTTTTCAGATGATGGCCCCGTGGACGAAGGCACACTTGATGTGCAGGGGAACCGGTGTAAGGCTTCCTCAGCTTTCCTCTTCTTGATCTCATCAAGCTCTCTTTTTAGTGCCTTCCTGTGTTTTTCCGCAACTCTCGCTGTCTCATCACTCTTGCATGCTTCATCAATTAGCTCAGCATAGTTCTTTGTCAGCACAACGTGCCTCACGGCTTCCATGGTTGACTCAGGTCTCTCGTCATGCACAGCAGAAATGTGTGTGTTGTCTGTGGCGCCAACGCGTCGTCAGCGTCCCAAGTCCATCGCTGCCTTATGAAATGGCGGGGCATCCGTGTCACAACGTTCATGTCCATTACTTTTAGTATGTTACAGCACACAATGCCGTCTCGTTCGAACTTGCAGCATTGGCAGTAGTACTCGCCTTCACCTATCGAGGCTTTGACGAAGTAGTTCCTTCCTTTGTCCGGGTCTTCAGGTCCTGAATCTGACATGCCCAAAATAGAATACACCTTGAACGTATGTTCGTCCACCTGGAAAGCCGTGAACATGCTGGCATGCTTTATTTCTTCCTGGAATCTGCAAGTTTTGTGTGTTTTCTGTTAAACTATCGCGCTTTTTTCTTGTACCACCTTATGTTGTCATGTAAGTAGAAATACATTTTTGATTGAACATGCCAAACATAGTTCGTTCAACATGGCAAATGCAGTGCACTAGACATGGCAAATGCAGCACACTAGACATGGCAGATGCAGCACACTAGACATGGCAGATGCAGCACACTAGACATGGCAAATGCAGCACACTAGACATGGCAAATGTAGTACATTTTCAACTGGCCAACGTCATTTCCCACACGAACATTCCCCAACAGAAGCACATTGCATATAACATGGCAACTGCCTTTTTAGTTAAACATGGCATCTACAGTTGGCCAAACATGGCAATTGCATTGCAACAAACATGGCAGATTCACTTTATTAAACATGGCAACTGCATTTCAGCATATGTGCTGCCAACATAACATTTTTCCAGTTAACATTGGCATTTGCATGCCAACATGCCCCAATGGAAGCACAGTGCACTAAACATGGCAACTTCACTTCATTCAACAAGGAAATTGCACCTGTGTAAGCATGGCAAAACAGAATTTTTATTGAACATGGCAACTGCAGCTGAGTAAGCATGGCAAAACAGTATTTCATTAAACATGGCAACTGCATACCATGGAAACTGCATTGCACCCTTTAAGGCACCTACTGCCTATGTGCTTTTTTCTGCAAATAAGACGGTAACGCAATTGACTTACTTGTTAAAGATCTTGTTTGTGTATATCTTGCTCATTTGCCACTCCATCGGTAAATACGTTAGCAATTTTGGCTACTTTAGTGTTGTGTTCACTTCTTGCTGTAGCTCAGATCCCAGAATTTTTTGTTGCAAAGCTATGTACTGCTTGGCAAATTGTAGCAATGAGTTGCCAGGGCTGACGTACCGCTTCAAAACAGCATTGAACCCCTCGCTGCGCTGCGTAGTCTGTAGAAATGGGAAGAAGCACTGCATGAAGTAGGCCGGCACCCAGTTTATTCGCTTCTCCCACAGGTTATCAAGTGTCTCGTTGTCTTAGACTTGATGTGTTTCAATCATGGCCATCCAGCTCCTTTCAAACTCCTCCACTGTCAAGCTATGGTCCACGCACAGCTCAAATGCCTTGTGCAGCTCTGGACGGTCAGCAAAGAACGGTCCTAGCGTCTCCTCAGCCTTCTTTATAATGTGCCACCTGCAGTGCCTGTGCACTGCCAACGGAAAGACCTCCTCTATGCATGCACACATGCTGAAATCTTGGTTTGTTATTATGTTCATCGGAGCAAGTCCATCCATGCACTCCAAGAAGGTCTTGAATAGCCAAACGTACCCATCCGTGTCTTCGTTCCGGACGAGCCCGCAGCTGAACTGCAACGACTGTTTATGGTTATTTATTCCTATGAACGGAGCGCATGGCATCTTGTACATATTGGTTAGGTATGTCACGTCGAATGAAATGCAATCTCGGAAATGTTTGTAGGCTCTCCTTGCAGCACCATCCACCCAATACATGTTCCTGACACGGTCCTCGTCGTCCAACCTTATCCTGTAGAAGAAATCTGGATCTTCCTTCGCTTTCTCATCGAAGTAGGCAATTGTGGCCTCTATGTCTGCCAACTTGCTCTCTCTATGGTACTTGGCCTGTAGGTTTGTGACGTCAGCTGGTATGTACGGCATGCTACTCAGTTTCCCCTTTTTGCTGTGGATGAGAGATAGTATCTGTACCATTCTTGATGGACCGACATTACAATCATGTAGCAGCTTTACGAATTGCCTTTCGACGGGGGTGAACCCTCTATGGGCGGTTAGAAATTTTACCAAGTCGAACTTCTTTATGAGTTGGTGGTTGTGCTCGTCAAAATACTCATTGACCACCCACTGTCCTCCATCTACATTTAGCTTACACCGGACGGGACACTCTATATTGAGAATGACACCTCTCTTTCATTCCGGAACAACAGGCGCAACACCTTTCCCCTTCTTGTTCCTCCGTGCCTTGTGGCACCTCATCTCACCTCTGTTGTACTCGTTAGTTTTCTTGATTTTTCTATGGTACTCGGTGTTGACCGCAACTTTGCATATGTTTGGTAGTATTCCTTTGCTTCTTCGAATGATTCAAATCTCTGCCCAATGTACGGTGGCTTAGGTACCATGATCTCTAATTGCCCTCCATCTTCATCCCCTTGTGCATCATCGTTAGTTTCATCATTCACTTCAGTATCGGCGGCAGTTCCATCTTCTTGAGTGTTGGCAGTGCTTGTGTTCAAAGGGGTGCTTGTCGGCATTGCTGGAATGATTGCCATTCCCGACTCTGACTCGAAATTGTTTGCGGCATGATTGTCTGCTGGCTGGTGGAACGCGTCTTCCATGCGCTCAGAGCTCCCCGCAGTAGATGTTCCCGCGCCACTGTTCACCGTAGTTGTAGGCCCTGTAATAGAAAAAATAGGTACGAGATTAAGATTATTGTTTGAATAACATGTGTATCGCAACGGATCACATCATCTTCGAGTGATTTGGCATGACATCATTCCAAACAGGAAGCCGTGAGGCTGCGCTTGGACATGTATGGCAGCTGTATCTGTCCAGTCATGGCAGCTACTGTTCAACACACATGGCAACTACTGTTTTGCCTACCAATAACTACAAATAACAAATGTAGTGTTGTTTCTGTGGTTCAGTTTTTCTCCTTACCTTGCTGTGCTGCATTTGACCATCCTGTGTGGTCTGTGACACCAAAATGACGTGCTCCACCTGCAGTTTGTGAAGCTTTCCACGAGACGCTTGCCGGGTTACCACTAGCGTAATAACCTGTAAGCATAGTAGTGGTTGGTTAATTCATGGCAAATGCAGTTTGTGCTAGCACGACATCTGCAGTTGCCCCTGATGTGGCAACTGCAGTTTTACTGGCATGGCAAATGTAGTTGCATATGTATGGCAACCGCAGTTGTTCCTTCATGGCAGCTGCAGTTGCCATGACATGGCAACTGTAGTTGTTCCTCCATGGCAACTACAGGTGTCTACGGATGTCAACTATAGGTGTCCATGGATGGCAACTGCAGGTGTCTATGAATGGCAACTGCAGGTGTCTATGGATGACAAGTGTAGTTTTCAAATCATGGCAATTGTAGATGTCTAGTCATGGCAATTGTAGATGTCAACTATGCTCCTTCTGCTAATTGAGCATCCGCAACTTCACTTTTTTTGTGGACTCACATGTGTATGACGTCGATGGCAGGTACATGGGTGCTGCCTGATGCCACGTGCTGCATGAACGCTCTGCATTTTCACCCGTGATAACTCGTGAGTCCTTTTGCCAGTTTTTTTCATGTTTGTTTTTCACGTCCACATCAGCATGTGCTCTTTTTTTCGTTTTGCATTACCTCGATAAGCCGTACTAGCTAGTTGAAGCTGGCTGCCCGCACATTTGTCAGTGTTAGCGCCTTGTGACTGAACTTGCAACGGAGCCCCCTAAGAGTGTTTTGGTCATAAGAACCTACGAAAAAATGAGAGTGTACGACATAAGTAGAATGTCATCTTCATCGTTGCGAAGATGGCAACTGTTCTCTTCTTTTGTTATCACGCATCATACCTACGCCTGCACACTGTTCTACTATTGGCAGCAACGGCCCTGCAGAGATAAGTTGACTGTACTCTGATGCATCCCAAGGGGGCGTTTCTGGCTTTTGAGAACCCCAAGCATCAGCGCCATCTTCGTGATTCATTCTTTTCGTGCCTCGCTTCTTTCCGATGTGCTCTGAATCACTGCATGAACAAGAAGGCATCAACAATCCACAAGAATTGCATTCTTCTGCTGCTTGCCCATAGAAGATGGGGATGACAAGTAACAGGTCAAAATAGGTGGCAGTTACTGACAACGAAAGGTGGCAACTGCCGTTACACACAAGTGGCAATTAATTTTTCTCCACCCCTTCATTCCAAAAATTGTCCTTCCTGTCCTTTTTAGGGATTCCTACTCATCCATTTTCAGACGCAACTACCTGCGTCAATTATACTAGGAACTTAAGTTAAGCTCAACACGTACATCACAAAACTACTGGATCTCAGAACTACTGGTTTTGCCACCCCCGTATAGCATGGATCCAGTACAAGATCGAGGAGATTTTTCAGCCTGAATGATGAGAAGGATGGAGATAGGGAGATTTTCACCTGATTTTAGCTGATCGTTTCTGAAGGGCTGGTTGGAGTGGGGGGCTGGGGGTGGGGAGGGTTGGGGTGTGGTTTGCGGTGGGTTTGCCCTACGGATCTGCTCTGGTTTCCATGGCAATCAGAGAAGGCCGGCGACGGAGGTAGGGGTCGAGAGATTGGGGACGATGGCGGCAGTCGAGAGAGGCGAACGAGCGGAGGACGGGAACGGCTGGGTCGTGCGGGCAGCGGGTCATGTGGCCCGGACGGGGCAGTGCGGGCGGGGTTGCCACGCACCGGACATGCCGGCCGTGGTTTTGTGCGCGCGGACGTGGTCGTGCGGGCCGGTTTTCGTCCATGCCACACGAGACGTGCGGGCGGGTTCCCGTCCATGCCACACGTGTGGCAGTTATTCGGACCCTTATTTTAAGTTGGACGATTCTCGTCTCGCGCAAACCTTCTCATACGCACGCCACCCATCCTGTGGAGGCCCACCCACCGCCCCGTTTCCCTTTCCTTATCTACAACGGGAGGCACGTAGGCCATTTCTTTTCCTCTCCCCAAACAAAATTCCCTGCTTCTCTTTGACTTTCTTGCTCCTGCTGGATCCTGCCATGGATGCGTCTTCAAGCAAGCTGGCACACCCAAAATTTGCGCTCTCCAATCCCTTGCGCACAGCCAGGGGCGGGCCTAGTTCAATTCAAGGGTATCCAATGCAATGCTCATCATGCCGCCCAATGGTTTCGATGCAGCAGTCACCGGCGGTACAATCCAGAGGTGGAGCAACGACACAGCACACACCGGCGCTACCGGTGTGAAGTTGGGATGGCGGTTGCCGCGCTGCTGCTATGCAACGCTTTTTGCTGGTGCATCGAAGCTATGATGCAACGCTCGCCGGCGCTGCGGGTTGGGGAGTGATACCGCAAGGCACACCCGTGCTAGCAGTGCTGCGCTCGCCGGTGCTATCGACATGAAGCAAGAATGGTTGTTGCCGTAGTGATGCTCTGCCACGCTCACGCCGTGCTGAACTGTGATGGAGCGCCGCTGGAGTCACTGAAGTTGCGATTGGGATGGAATGGACTCCGCCAGAGCTGCAATGGAGAGGCGCCAGAGCTGCAATGAAACTTTTGTCGGAGCTGCAATGAAGCTTGGCACGGTAGCGAGCTCGGTGTTGCCATGGATCAGCCCTGGTGGATCCCGGTGCTGCGATGCAGTGGTCGCCGACGGCTCTGGGAGCTGTGTGCACTCGTTGGCATGGGCGTGACGGCGCGTGCGTCGGTGCTGCAGTCGTCGATTTTCTGTTGCGTCGTCGTCGTTGCGGAGGCGGGTGTCACAGCAACGCCGGGGGGGCTGGTGGATGCAAGACGAAAGGGAAGAAGGACGATAGAGGGGCTCGGTTGCTCTGACCGGATGGGCCACATGCGCCTAATCGAACGGCCAGCCAGGCGGATGATTGTAGGAAATCATCCGGCTGATCCGTAGCGGCCGCCGAAAACTAAAAGGGCAGCACTGGCCGCCGGCGCCCCGGCCCGAAGTTTCAGCCGGTCAAGCCCGAGTCGTTCGATTCACGCAATATTTGACCATCCAGATTGCATCTTCTCCCTCGCACGCATGTCAAAGCCTCCTCCTTCCTCGAATCCTCCCACCATGGCGCCTCCTTCTCTTCCCCAGTCCTTGTGAAAAAACCTCCCGCCTCCGTTGTCGCTTGGCTCCGCGCCTCCGCCACGCCATGCGTAGCTCCCGCGAGTAGCAGTGCCAGCCGCTCGGAGTGCAGCGCCTCGCCGGACACCAAGGTCGCCGCTCACCATGGCCGCAACAGCCCCCACCGGACCCCAAGGTCACCGCTCACCATGGCCGCGGCAGCCCCCCGAGGTTGCAATGCAGCAGTCCTCGTCATTGTTGGCACAACACCGTGCCACCGCGCTACACACTAGGCCGCTCCGCCCTGCTTGGGGCAACAGTGGTAGTCGTGATAAAAGGTTGTAGCAAAATTCATTCGACTGTCGTAGCAAAAAACCGACGGTTGCTACAAAAATGCCATCGCCGCTGTCGAGGGTCGCACTCGAGACATGAAATGATTGAAGCTTTTTTCATTATCGGTTGCAGCTTTTTTCACCGTCGGTTGCAGCTTTTCGTCGTCGTCCATGGTTTCCATCATCTAGGGTTGAAACTTTTTTCTTCACCGGTTGAAACTTTTCTCGTTGCGGGTTGCAGCTTTCGCCGTTCATGGTTGTAGCATTTGTCACCGATTGCAGCTTTTTTGTCTTTCATGGTTGCCGCCAACCACACTTCACCGTCGCCCCCCGGTTGCAGCATATCCGAGCGCTCGTGGAAGCTTTCCTGTTGCCGTTTGCAGCGAAAACATGGCACCATCGTTGCCAGCGCACTTCACCGTCGCTTGGTTGCAGCAAATCAGGGCGACGGTGGTAGCTTTCTTGTTGTAGGTTGCAACAAAATAACAACACCGCCGCCGCTGCCACACTTCGTCGTCGCCCCATTCTACCATAATCCGGTGGTCGCTTGTAGCACGGCTCGGCCCCGGTTATAGCACGGCCGATGTGCGGATGTAGCATGGCCAAGCAGCGGAGGAGCGCCATGACCGCGACCAAAGGAAGGAGGCCGCACAACTGGGGGAAGGGAGCGAGCTATGTCGCGCCAGCGACGATGGGAGAAAGGGAAAGATGTGTTTTCTTTGGAAAGAATGGGTGGAGGAGAACGCCCCGTGAATAGATAAGGCAACAATTAGGACGGGATGGGTCCAAGCGTGTAGCGCTACGCGAGTGAGCGACCGGCCCGATTGTTTGGCCGGCGCGCCGGTTTGAAAGGTTTTCCAAACTAAAAGCCCGGGCCCTTCCTTCGGGAAGTCTTACTCCTCAAGGGTTTCGACGACCGGTGGGTGACCAGAGTTATGCAACTCGTCTCCTGCGGTCGGACCGCGGTTAACATTAACGGTGAGGTCGGGTCATTCTTCCCCATTCTTTGTGGGGTTCGCCAAGGCGACCCGTTCTCCCCGTTTCTGTTTAACATGGTGGTCGATGCCCTTGCAGTCATCTTGGATAAGGTCAAATCTGCTGGCCATATCCACGGCATTGTCCCTCACCTAGTAGGAGGGGGAGGGGTCTCCCTCCTACAATATGCTGACGACACCATAATTATGGTGGAGGGCTCCGCGACCGACCTAGCCAACCTGAAGTTCCTCCTCCTATGCTTCCAACAGATGTTCGGGCTCACTATCAACTCCGATAAGAGGGAAGTGATGATCCTAGGCTATCCTCCGGACGAGGCCTAGGCCATTGTTGATCGGCTGAACTGTCGCTTGGGTACTTTCCCCACGACTTACTTGGGGATACCCATTAGTGACTCGCGACTCACCGTGGCTGACCTCCGCCCGACAGTGACCCGGATGCAGCACCGGGTCGAGCCCTGGAAGGGAAGGTGGCTCTCGAAGGCGGCCCGGCTCTGGTGGCCGCTTAGCCGCCCCCAGGACCGGGACGCCATCAACACCCTCCTCGCCGACCTTCACTCGATGGCCTTCCGCGTGGCACCAACACTGCCGCCCCCTCCTCCGGAGCCCGATTAAGCCTGTTGTGCGGGCTGCTTTGTGTGTGTGTGTGTGTGTGTGTGTGTGTTGTTCTGTTTTCAGGGCTTGTTGAGTTGTGCCCTCAGCATTAAACCCTTTACTCTGGTTGAGTGTGAGACTTATGTGTGTGTGTTTGTGTGAACCTGTTGGATGTTTGGCTCGGGCGGTTTGCTTTATAATATAGAACGGGGCGAAAGACTTTTCGGGTAAAGCCGGGGCCTAGTACAACAGTTGGGTACAACCTAGCTGTTGCGTATTAGTAGAGGAATGCTATTCCTACGGACAACGGACAGATTCCTACAGAAAATAAACTAAATGCTATCATTAGGCTAGAAACTACTCCTGTATCAATCGCTAAACGTGTCTTACTCTTACACGACACGGCCTGCAGAAGCAGGATGATTTAAGCACTTATGTAAGCTTGAGAGATAATGAGAAATCACAATGAGTTCGTCGGAAACAGCGGGATCGATGGAGGCACCCGCTGAGGACCGTATCAGCCTTCTCCCGGACTGCTTGCTGGGCACCATCGTCTCCCTTCTCCCAATCAAGGAAGCAGCCCGCACCACGCAACTCTGCCGCCGCTGGCAATCCATCTGGCCGTCCCTGCCTCTCGACCTCGACCTCAACGCGGACAAGTCAGGTATCCCCTGCACCGGCCGGTCCATCTCACGCATCCTTTCCTCCCACCGTCCCGGGGCGCATATCCGGAGCTTCAGCGCACGCACCCGTGTTGACGAGACAACCGCTGGCTGGCTACAAGCACTAGCGCACAAGCGCATTGACGGTAGCCTCCTCTTGGGCTTCGCCTTCGACGGCGCGCGCCAGCTGCTTCCCCTTGACCTACTGGCCACATGGAGTCTCCGGTGTCTGTTTCTCCATAGGTGCCGCCTCGTCGACCCTCGTCCTCGAGCGCCTTTGACCCTGAATCACCTGGATAGCTTGACACTAGACGACGTGAAGATCTCGGAGACATCGTTGCACCGGATCATTGCTGGCTGCCCGGTCCTGCGGCGGCTATGCCTCTCCAGAGTCCGTAGCCTCCGCCACCTTGTGCCCTGCTCGCGCACGCTAGTTGACGTGCACCTGGCACTGCATGTCCCACTTGACAAGATCTCCTTTAGGGACACGCCCAATATTGATAATATCGTGCTCTTGTGCGTCGATGTGTGGCGGCTGTATCCCAATATCATGGCCGAAGCTGGCCTGCCCTCTAAGCTCCCAACGGTTCACCTCACACTTCCAATGCTGGACTCGCCAAGCTTTGCCGTCATGCCTAGGAGTTCAATACCCATCGTAACCACCCTCATTCTCCACATGAAGTTCAGTGATTGCGACGAACTGAGCAAGGCTGCCGGCATGTTAAGCTTATTTCCATCTCTGCAGGACCTTCGGATTTGGTGCCTCAGCTCCGGCTCCAAGGATAAGCTGGATGCGTGTGGACCGTGGCCACCGGCAGTAGCCACGACAATTATCTGCCTACATAACCATCTCAAACATGTGCGATTACTAGGGTATTGTGGCACCAGAGGGGAGAAGCAATTTGCAAGGTTTCTTATGGCTGGAGCAAAAGCTCTGACGGGCATCCAAATTATCCATGCCACTAACTGGAGCCATCAGAGTATCAACAATCAGAGAGACTTTATATGTTCACGCGGTAAAGGCTCGTCCAAAGCTCAAGTCATCTTTCGGAGGAGCAAAACCATAGACAAGAACAGAAGAAAAGCTGACAGTTTTATACGCCAAGTTCCTTTTGTTTGATTGCATGTTAATTAATCAGAATTGTTATTGTTCAGTTGACTGGTTTTAATTTTTGAATTTTGCTTGATAATGTTTTCCAATTTTTTTGCTAGCTCCCGAGAGTAGAAAATCCAGTCTCTCATTTTGTTGCAAATGGCATGCAAGCTAACTCAAACATTGAACACGCAGTACTCTGACTCTATAATCACCAGCTATATTGATTACTATCAGACCAAATCTGGTACTACTCTGACTCCAGTCACCGCTTCACCGGCTACCTTGATCACTATCACATTAAAACATGTTGCGTGCCTATGTTTAAATTCATATTCTGGCAAGTTTGCTACTTGCAATGATTATAAATTATGAAAGAAAATAAACCCGGCTTGCTAGTCAATGGAGAGAGGCGGTTTTAATATATTTCAACCCCCCTTAGTGTTGACGTATAATATGTTGCCTAGTCTCTTTCATCAGATCGGTGTTTTGGTTGCATTGGCTGGATCATGCACTTCTACATGGTATCGGAGCCAAGAGGTCTTGAGTTCAAAACCCGGCTGGCGCAATTAAATTGCAGCCCACTTTCGGTCCACGTTTAGGCCTGGGGGAGTCACATGTGAGGGGAGTGTTGACGTATAATGTGTTGCCTAGTCTCTTCCATCAGATCGGTCTTTTGGTTGCATTGGCTAGAGCATGCACTTCTACACTTAGACGTGGCATTTATGTAGGCCGCATAATCCTTTTTTTAATATACTTGGTTGGCAGGGTCTTGAACTCAAGACCTCCTGGCTCAGGTACCATATTGAATTCATGCTCCAGTCAACTCATCCAAAAGTCCGAACTGATAAAGAGAGGCGGGCAATATATTTCAACAAATATTTAACAAAGAGTGTGATGGTCGCCACATTACACTATTACAAAGGTGTCCGATGGACACCACTCGAGACCCATCTTTGTCGAGTGTCAGCGCTTTTGTCATGTTCTATTACGGGTGCACTCGACAAAGAATATCCTTGTCAATTATAACACTCGGTAACAGAGGCCCTTTACCGAGAGCGTGTGAAACAACACTTGGCCTACAAAGCTGCTTTTGCCGAGTACCTTTCTGAGTATAACGACCTAACTTTTCAGGTTATGCTCTTCAGGTGTTTCTATGCCATCTCGCAAAAAAAAAGGTGTTTCTATGCCAACCCACGAATCAAATCACCAGAACACACGGTATGGATGTAATATCATGGCTTATCCAGAAATAAATAAGTCTTACAACTTCCACCCATAGGGTAGCCAAATAGATAGTCTTATAAACAAGCGGAGATCATAATAGCGGAAACAAAATCAAATCCTAAGATAGTAATTCTTGATAAGGCTCCATCAACACCACGGGGAAGTATGTCGAGTGGGGGCTGGAAACCCTACATGATCAATCCTCATAATAGAAACCCACAACATGATACATTATAGCCAGTTGGGTCAATACATTGAATGTATTGGCAAGTTCCATAGTTGTATAACAATCCTATCTATATGCATCTTTGGGTCAAGTGGAGTTGAAAGACTCTTTGCAGAAAACTGTAGGCTTTATTCAAACTTTGTATATAAGTGGTTTACTCTATATGTAGGACACACCGGTAAATCCCCAACAATACGTAGAAACACTGAGCCATTTTTGGACTTTGGTACACCCCGGTTGTATTCTTGGACACAGAGGTAAACCCCTGGTAGTCTTATTCCCATGTTTAACCTATCAAGTTTTAAGTTAAGAAGAGGTGATGAGATCAAGCCGACAGTCCTTGGCCAAGTTTCTCAAAGTTGTTTGTAACCAAGGACGCGGCTAATCATGATCAGTTTTCTTAACTCTCTAGAGAGATTTGTGTACTTTACCCGCAAGATCTAGTCACACCCTACTACTACTAAACTTTACTTGTGAACTAGCCTGGTTGACCAAGACAAGATTTTTAGCCCATACCACATGGCAGACCCATGTAACTAAGCCACACTTACATCAGCTAGTCTGTCGGGTCAGGTTCTTACAACTTACTTGGTCAAGACAAAGCCCATAGTAACTCATGTTTACTCATGGTAGCTACTTAACTTGGAACTCATACAATCTCTTTGAGCTTGGGCAGTCACCCACAAGTGAACGCCCAATGGGTAAACCATAGACATGGGTCCGCAGGAGCCACTCAACAGTCAACCACCAAAGCAATACTGAGTACCACACATATGATTCATTAATTAAGTTGTTAATAAGTAGTCAACCATATAGTTTGTAGTTGCCAAAAAAAATTGTTTGTAACCCATCAACTAATGATGATTCCAACACCATTATGATATAGCAACTAAGCATCCCTACACAATGGTTACAAGGAACAGGGTAACAGATCCTATGTTTTTGCTACTCGGTGTCATGCAATAGCATAGCGTAAGAATAAACTCACACTCCTATCATGGCATACTATAGTGCATAGTAAAATACTGAGATTCATGATCAAAGTGAAACTTGCCTTGGTTGTCCCCGGTGCACTCTCCGCACAGTCACAAGGACTGTACTCCTCGCAATCTAAACATTGCACACAAAAATATACACAACATACATAAGACCATATTCACCCAAAAGTAATACTTGCATGAATTGCCAATAAGAAGCAAACACACACATACAAGGTGTATTTGGTTTTAGTTAGAGTTTGGATGAAACGAATTTCAAATGTGACTTGACTTAGTTGATTTGAGTTTGAAATTCAGTTTCAAGTTTGAATATGGGTGTGCCGTTGAATTGCAACCCCGGTAAGGTGAGGATACGCATGTCCAACGCGCACGCATCCGGCGTGCGCAGGAACGGCGAGTTCTGCCTCGCCCTACGCCTCACCTCCGTCTCCCTCGCTAGCGCTGTCACCGTGTATCTGTACTGGCGGCGCGGCTGAGGCGCCGGACCGTTCACCATCGAGCAGCTCGGTGCTCTCCGGCGCCAGGCCACGAGCATCCTGGCAGCGCGGCTGAGCCAGGCTGAGCTGCCGCGCCGCTGGGCCGGGAGCTCGTGGAGCAGATTCTGGACGCGGGCAGTGGACTGGCACAAGCAGAGCATGCGGCGGAGCAAGGCCAACTTCTTGCGCGCCACAGCGCTGCCCTCCGGCGTCGTCAGCATGGCGCAGTGGTGTATCAACGTGTCCCACGGGAGGACCTGGCGACAACCGTGTTCGTGTCGTGCACCTGCTACTCGTCACCCTCATCTGCTTCCCGGAGTTCATCCTACCGACATTGTTCCTGTGCATGTCCATGGTCGTCGTCTAGCCGGAGTGTGGCCGGGCAATGATCTTCCTGGCAACGCAGGGCGAGGCAGTCCGGCCTCGGCGCCGCCATGGTGCTGTACGACACGCCGTTCCATATCAAGGCTGTACGTGGTCCATCGCCCATCGGCCGCCGGCAACTTCTTCAAGAGGCTGCCTTCCGGAGCAGCTTGATCATGTTTGCATCACATATGATGTTTGCTTAATTCTTCAGTTCGTTACCGTGGTCTGCCACTGCCAGCACAAGTGACAGCTACATGCATTCTGGCCACTGACCAGCCACTCACCGGCACGATCAATATATAGCAATCCATGGCTAAATATCCACGATGAAACTGCCTCTGAAGTCTGAAGTCTGAACAGCCAGAAAGAATAGACGAACCTTAGTTGAGACAGAAGAGTGTTCTGAGTACCCAAAAGCCTTGATACGTTGTTAATTATAAAGTAATTAAACCCCGACAAAATAGCTTTTACGTGGCTTCGAGATTTATGCCCCTTCTACATTCTTCTGTATGTACATCTCACCAAATCATGCAAAGACTTCTTTTCTTTGTCAGATCTAAACCCATTTCACAAAACCTGCATTCATCCCACTGTCTTAAATACAGGAGGCCAGACATGCATGCAAGCTTAACAAGCCTTGCAGATCAGATGATCAACGAACAAAAAGGCAAATCATATCAGCAAACATTTGCAACACGTTCATGTGTTCCACTTTAATCCTTAGCACTGGTGCCTGAATCCCATAGCTACAGATTACTTCTGTAGGCTGTTGGAAATCTAATAAACCTTCTTACTAGCAGACACAACCACTCTAACTGCACAGCAAATATAGTTCAAACAACACCAATGTATTCCACTTTATGCCCAGCAAAAAAAAAGTATTCCACTTTTGTAGTGCATTATTACTGGTCAAAGTTGGCCTTGTACTCATGCGGATATTTTGAATTATAGAAGGAATGGGACTGTGAATAATATACGTTAAAATTTGAACAAGAAGGTATACAAAAATGCTAGCAACTTCAGGCAAATCATCTGAAGAAAGTGAAACCTTATTAGAGGAATTGTGGCAACAGCTGCTAACTGCACATCATATGGCAGATCATGGGAAATGGTCAAGCCTTGCAGATGGAATAAAATGCAAATTCATATCAGCACATTTGTACCAAGCATTGCAGCAAATTCATGTGTTCTACTTTGATCACTACCACCATTGCCATAATACAAGGATTACAATGTACTTCTACAGCCTGTAGGAAATCTGACAAACCTTGCTACTAGTAGACAACACTCAAAACTGTCTTCAGTGCATCGTCATCGCAGAGTGAACGAAACAACATAGTGAAAATGAAGAAAATGAAATATTACACGGAGGAAAGAACTAGCTGCACATAGTACATTGCAGGCCTCAAAATGAGCTAGTACTACATATCAAGCAAACTGCTCATAAACTCTTTCCCTGCCCTAACGCAGAACATAGCTGAACTTCTCTCTGTTGGAATAGTTAAGAGTTATTGCTTCTTGCTCTCTATTTCAATTAGGCAATCATATCATATGCAGCAAGATTGAACACAGTTGTGCAAGTAACGAACAAGTTTGTTTATGAGAAGAGCAACTCTTTAATCCTATGAATAATATGCAAAGCTACGACACTGTCTTCCAAATTCAAGAATCAAGATTGACGCAGAATGAACAAAAATAACATAGCATGCTATCGAAGTAGACGGCATGAAGAGATTGTTAATCATGATCCGCTGCTCCTAAAGAGCCTAGGCCACCGCCCCGTTGTCAGGGACCTCCGCCTCCACTTCCTCGTTGCCCAGGGCTACGTCCTCGCCGACGTCGCCGTCCACCACCCCATCCTCCTCCTCCGGCTCGGTGGATTTTTCGAGCATATGCGCCGGGGCCGCGCTATCCTGGCGGTCGAATCGTTGCGGTCTACCTCGAGATGCACGACGGGGATACAGGTTTAGTCTACGTATTACCGTGGCAGGTGTCTGTCACCGTCCACTCGTCGTAGGGTAACGGCATCACGGGCTAGGCCCTGCACGTTATTGTCTTTTACCTCCCCACCGCATACAGACGCGGACCCGTGAAGGCGAATCACTTATCTCCCCCAACGGCGCCCCTGCTCTGTTCTTCAACTCGACCCTCTAATGGATTGGGCGCAGGGAGGCGAATCAATGGCGCCGACGCTCGCCGCCCCGGGAGCCTCTCCGGCGGACGGCCATAGGTATGTATCGAGAATGCATACTGCCGTAATACTCGCAACGCTCGTTCCGGGATGAGCCTATATTCGTTTTTTTTTTTTGCGTTCCCCATTGAGGTCCTGAATCCCCTTTTCTTTCTGGATTATGTGCCGGACGCCAGATCCCGAGCCGCTGCAGTCGATCCATTCTTAGCGAGCCCTGAGATCGACGGAGGGGGGGCGGCGGCCGATTTGTCGCGGCGGTGCCCGCACGAGCCCGTCACTGGTCTTCCCCGACGACCCGGCGCTGGATTTCCTCGGCGGCCAGCCCGTCCCGACGCCTCCTCTCGCCCCGCACGATGCTGCCTCCCGCTCAGATTTGGCCCATGTTCATGCTCTGCCTTTGCTGAATCCCCCTCCCACCCCGCCTAGCATGCTCCTGGAGGAACTAGAGAAGGCGCAGATGGACCAGAGTCACGGGCCGCCACACCTCTGTCCTTTTCTCAAGCTGTACAGTACCCCTAGGCACATCACGGACGGCTAGGCTACTAACCCGCTCGAAATAACCATGGCTAGCGATCTTACGGAACGGGCCGACACCTATCCCGATGTATATGTACGACCCAGATAAGCGGGCCGGGGTGCATATGCTCTATTTTATATTTTCGCTCGACCCTGGCCTCCAGGCCGAGGCGTCGCTCCGGGACTCCAGGGCTGACGGGCTCGCCGTGGGGCACGGCGGGGCCCGCCTTCAGGGAGCGGAAGGCCGTCCGAGGCATCCGGATCACCGTCCGCTTGGGACGACGGCGGCGAGGGGAGTCGGGCGGCGGCGGGGGCTGCATCCTCTCCTCTCCTCTCGGCTTCGCTCGTGTGCTCGCTGCTCTGTGCTGTGGCCTCTCGCTCGCCTCGCCCCGTGTTGTGGAAGCGTGCGAGTGCAACCGACTGGATCTGAAATAGATTTTTCTGTTTTGGAGGGGGCATCTGAAATAGATTTGCAGTCCTAGTAGCGAGCGGGTTTTTTTTTTAGAGACAAAGTAGCGAGCGGGTGGGAGGATGAGAGGCCGTGTTGGGCTGGCTAAGCTTTGCCTTGCGGCTGAAGACAGGCCACCAGGCTGGAGAAATAGATTTGCAGAATGTGCAATCAAGCCCTACAAACATGGGCCCTGTTAGCACTCAAAAAAAAACATGGGCCCTGTTGGGTCGAATTCTTTTTTATATTTCGTAGAGATGTTTCGACAAGATTTTTTTTTAAAAAAATGGAGGAGGACCCGCGGCCTCTGCATCTGGATGATGCATGCAGCCACTTTATTAATTATTCATACAAGACCTTACAAAGTCATACAACACTAAGACTGAAGCCACCGTCTAGGCAACAAAACTATCGCTACTCCTATCCAATTGATGAAGAGATGCTGATAGTCTGGGCCTAATACCAAACAGACCTCGCAACCAAACCTAACATCTAAGACCGAGGTCCCAACCAGGACGCCTGCTGGGTATGGGCACCCACCAGTCCAGCGTGCTCCTCAACCAGGACGCCTGCCGGGTATGAGGCCGCCGCAGCCACCTGCCACCAATCAATCTTCAGAGTTGTACTGCTGCATGAACGTTGCCCGGTCTAGCTGCAGCCGATGCCATCACGACGCCAGACAACGTCGACTTCCTGCGCGAGTTCATCATCGCACATCAGGCGCCTAATCTCCAGAGCGTCATGCCATCGAGATCCGACACCATCAATGTGTGTGATGAAGCACCGCTCCTCCTCTTGTCACCTCCAACCATCACTTGCTCCAAAACGATGCCCCCATGAGCGAAAACGCTACTAAGAACGCCATCATCGTCCGATCCGGGAGACCCAGATCTAGGGTTTCCCTGGAGAGCCTGATGACGCCAACTGCAACAACGATGCCTCGACAAGGAAACGACATCAAAGACGCCGCCATCGTTCGCCATGACCGTAGTCGGCGCGATTTTCATCGGCAGTTGCGCCACCGGGCGTACGACGCCGGCCTCGCTGGTTCCTTCGACTGTAGCAAACTCCAAAACGATGCCCTGAAGAGGGACTACGGCGCAAGAGCACTGCCATCGCTCGATCCCATGGAGATCTAGGGTTTCCCCCGGAGTTGCCCGGGTTGTCAAGGACCAGACAAAGATGCCGACGTGTCGCACTCGCCATCGCGCCGACCGTGACCTGGAGACTAAGCTCACTCTTGAGCCCAGATCCGGCCGCGCCGCCGCTGATCTGGTCGCGCCGCCGTCGTCCCTGGCGACCGTGGTGCCCCAGATCTTGAGGCCGCCTGCCATGGAGAATGGGATCGCCGGAGCGCCGCCAGCCCCCGTCGTGATGTCTGGCCGCACGCCACGCTCTAGCCCAGGAGTGTCGGCCCACGCCAGCTCCTCACGAGCGGGAGGGCATCTAGTCCCCACCGCCACCAGCGACGGCAAAGCTTTGCCTAGCCGCGCCCTTGGGCGGCGGGGAGGGAGGAGGAGGACGAGAGGGGGAGTCGGGGGCAACGGGATCTGGGGACCTCCCAACAGTCACACGAGGGCGACTCGGGAGGGACGGGAGGGGAGGAGACGGGATCTGGGGACCATTTTCCCATGTTTCGATAAGATGCAAGCTCGATGGGCTTTTTCTTTTCAAAACTGTTGTGGCTTTGATGGTTAATAGCCACGTTTGAATTTGAAGTCGGTAGGATGGCATTTGATTTGGCAGCATTGGAGTTGGAAGCGCTCACACGCGAACTCATCTCTCCTGTATTGTTTGTCTTTCGTTCTTTGCAAACTAGTCGGTTGAAAGATTTTCTTTTCGGAACGGAGGCAAAAATTTTGCATCATCGATTAGTTAAGAAAAAAAGAATTGCTCAGTTAATTTACGAAAAACAGGTGAAAACCAATACACACGAAGCATGAACAAACTACTCACACGGCATGAAACCCCGCAACCACACAGGCAGCCCGCCAAACTCCCCGAATACACAACCTTCACAAACCCTGACACTACTACTACGCCAAGTGACTCCCCACGAGAACACCTCGACACAAGACATCAAGCACCTCCAAACCCACAACGACAACCCAAACCAAGAGGACAAGCCGAGAGACCGAAGATCATCCATCAAGCAGTCGAGACACCTTGCCTTTGGCATCACTTTTTTCCTTTGCCCACCTTCTTTTGTTTTGCCCCTTACTGGAGTTCCCGTCAGGTGGCAAGCAATCGACCTGCCCAAACCAGGTCTAGCAACCTCCACGCTGGTTAGCAAATCACAAAGTTTCTTCGCAAAAAGAGGATTTGGATTTGGAGTAGGTGCCAACACAAGTGGCTCAAATGGTCATGCCACTCACAGGCATCACCTGCCCGACGATCGCAGACGAGGCAAGGGTAGCAACATCTAAAACTTCGCGCTCCATGACGCCGAGAGGTAGGTTGTCTAACCCCTGAAAAGGCTCCATAGGTGGTGGTGAGGGCATCAGGTCCACCTCCGAAGCCTGACAAGGCTCCACGGGGGGTGGTGAGGACACCCGGTCCACCTCTGAAGCCTGGAGAGAGCCTAATTTGAGTTGCTCCATCGACACAGGCGAAACAGGTTCCCCACATAGCACCTGCAACTCGGGCATGATCAGCAGCACCAGAGACACAACCTCAGCGGAGGCTTCACCCTTGGAGTCCGACAACACAAGGGGCGTTGAACTAGACCCAACACGGGGCGATAAGCTACCAAAGAGCTCCGCACCCACCTCATCCATGAAGCCAATAGAAGACTCAACCACGGGAGCTTGTGCAAGAGGGAGCCTTTGCAAAGCAGCCTCCGCGCGCTCCAGAAAGCTCCCAACACGCACTAGCCAACCCTGCAAGGAGTCAGCGACCTCGTGAAGCGGCTTAATTACCTCCTCCATCCGTGAGGAAGTCATGCAGTGATGATCAGATCTTGAGAGATTGATGCTTGATTTCGGGGCTTGTTGTGTTACTCCCCCATTAAGACTTATGTAACTCGTTCCTGTGTATTTGTGTCCGTATTTGGTCTGGTTGTCGGAGCCTTGCTACCGTAACTTTGTTCTATGGTCGTTATTTTATAATATAAAGCAAGAATGAGAAAACCTTTTTTCATCAATCGCATAGAGTGCACTCATTTGGGTGGGAGGGTGGATCTTGCATCTTCTCATTCCAACGCCAATGGGAATGGGCCGACAATACCCATTGGAACATTGGTCCGGCCAAAATTTCAACGCCAATGGGTATTCTGGGTCAATGCCAGTTCTTTTGTATCCTTGACCCGGATATCTCTTTCCTCCTCCATAAGAAAAGCTTTTTTCCTCCCATCAGCGCTGCCACTGGCCCGCCCCATATTCGATGGCCTCTAGGCCATGGAGGTGCGGAGGATCTCGTCCCCCCTCCCGGCAGGCGGGAGGGATCCTTTCTTGTTCTTGCTAGGTTCAACGTCTTGGTTGGGGTTGTGCGGCGGCGGCGATGTCTCTTAATAGGAATAATGTCTCCCACGTTTTATCCCCGTCCCGATGATGCGTCTAGTGTCGTCGGAGGGCATGTAGAGGCGTGTCTCCGTGATCTCGCGAGATTTGGTCGATGCTGGTCTTGGGTGGATCTGTTTAGACCCGGCCTTCGTCCGTCTTCGTTCGGGTGTTTACAGGTTTGGTCCTTCTGATCTACGACTTTCTTCATTGGTGATGGTTGCTACTCTGGTGCGTCGGTCCTATGGGACCTTAGCATTGACGACTTCTCGATTGTCTACTAGAACAAGGTTTGCCCAGCTATGGCCAGGGAGGGGGCAACGATGGTGGCACGCCTTCGGCTCATTCCAGTGCTTGTAGTCGTCGCTAGGTGGTCCACAGACATGGTTGTAACTTTTATTACCTCTGTTGTTCTTTCTACTTCCATGATTGAAGATGAATAGATTGGAAATTTCTTGCAAAAAAAAGGGTATTCTGGGCCGGCCTCATATGCAAACAGGGCAGGTGAGCCAGCCACCACTGGCACATCGAGACAACCGGGTCAACCCAAATTTGGTTGCCGAAGGTTGTATTATGTCGTTACCATAGCATATGCCTTTGAAAGGGATCCTTAGCCTTGTAGTTATCGGAAAAAAGTTAGGTACTCACCAAAATTCCGTTTGTTCTAGAATTACAAATATACTAACTTGTGATGCTAACGCTTTGATGATAGAAATGAGCATATATGCCTTGTTTTCCTTTGAACAAATAACATCTTCACATCATGCTAAAAAGTTCTACCACTAAATAATGCTATTTGAAAAGATGTTATTGTATTATTACTTCCTATTTTATGCAAATATAGTACTGTATTAGAAATGGGTCAGATCATGTTACCCAATGGGATATGATGCCAATCATTACTCGACCATTGAGCCGGCTCCATGACTCATCCTTAAATGGACCACTTTGTTTTGTTTTTTATGTGGTTTTCCTTATAAATTTGATCAATTTCTTTTGAACTATATTCAGGTGGACAATCTTTTCTTGGTGGCTGTTTAAAAGAGAAACAAGTTGCATATACATACGAAACATTATTATGCATGGAGATATTTTTTTGGTGGCCATTAGACGTGCCAAAATCACAAATTAAATAGGACCGTACTCACTTTTGAAATAAAAGATTGAGGGCCTCTTTGATACAAAGGATTCATAAAAAAATTATTGGAGGATTGAATCCTAAGGATTTTTTTTCTACGTGCATTGTTTGATTCGTAGGAATGCAATCCGCAAACAAAAATTTCTTAGGATTCATTTGTTCTAGATTTCACAAAAATATTTTCATCCACTCCAACCTCATGTGAAAATTCCTCTGTATTCCTTTGCTCAATCAAACTTTCATGCACATGGCATCCTATTCCTGCATATACTCCCTCCGTTTCGAATTACTTGTCGCATGTATGGATGTATCTAGATGTATTTTAGTTTTAGATACATCCATTTCAGCGACGAGTAATTTGGAACAGAGGGAGTATTTGTTTCTTCCATTTCTGCCTTTCACAAATCAGGAAGGGCCTGAATGGGATCGGACGGTCGGCGCTCCCTTGACGCCGCCGGCGTCTTCTCCCAGAGAAAAGGAAAGATAACTTCCCGGACAAACATCCCTTCTCCTTTCTTCGTTTCGTGCTTTCCTCTCCTTCTTCCTAGCGCGCGCAGACTTGTCCGCCACTTCACGGAAATTCCCCAAGAATACCTCTACATATATATACGCCGCCCGCCTCCATTCCGGTGTTCCTAGTTTCCACTCATCCGCCGCTGCACCCGAATCCCCGCCCCACGAAGCTTCGTCGCGCAAGGTACGTAATTTTCCTCCCGCTTCCTCCAATTCGGTGCAATTTTCCACGGAAACTTTGCCTGGGGCGCACCAAGAATTCGCATTCTTGGTGCTGGTGGCAGCTTGTGGGGTAGTTCCTGAGATTTGCCGCCCCGCCTGGGGATTCCTCGGGGTGCGAAATAGTCTTGCTGCCACCAGGCATATAAATCGGGGTGTTTGTTAGGAGAATCATAGCCAAACCCTAGAAATCTAGTTGCCTGCCGCCGAATTGAGCTTCTTCCTCTTTCGCGTAGGATTGGCCGGTTGAGGTTAAGGATTCTGGAATTAGGATGGATAATTTGGGGTTTACAATTAGGGGCCGGAATTTGGGGCAGCAGCCTGCAAGGCTGCTTCTAGATTCCTCTCTCATTGGGATTAGAGGGGGGTATTTAACCGAATCGCAGTGTTCACAGGCTAAAATTGCTTCTAGTTTGAATCGTGCTGCTTGGGAGCAGAATCCAAGTGGATTTCTTCCCAAGTCGCCTGTCGACGACTATGCTGTTACGCGCAAGTTAGCTCTGCCATGCTTACCAACACAAGGAAAGTATCTTGTCCACAAATCACCAAGGAAAGCATGTCGACCGAGGAGGTGGAGAAGAGTAGGGAGGGAATTAAGAGTCAACCCATTAGATCTAGATATCAATTTCTTGGTGATAGCCACTGGCTACTCATTAGGGATAGTATCAAAGAATTTAGACCAAAGGACATTAAGTCCCAGCTTTATTGCAAGCAAATGCTTAGTGGGGTCAATGATAGATGGACATCGGAACGGGAAAAGGATTAGGGTGAAAGATTTTGGTTTGGTTGGAGTAGGTTGCAAGACACGTCGATGGGCTATTAGGACCAAGGGAGAGACTTCCTTCGGTGAATCTTACCTGATGGCATCTGATGCAGGTGATGCTTTTAGCAACAACAGGCATCAAACAATGTCGATGAGTTACGATGGGTCTCAAAGTGAGGATCGGCAAAGTGAGGAGGTTCAGTCAGCATACAAAAAGTTCAGTGCAGGGGATGAGGACGCGATAAGGGGTTTTGTAAATTTGGATGAAACTGAAGAGCAAAATGAAGAAAATGAGTGGAGTTGGGTGCCCCAAGAGGAGGATCCTCTTGCTGAATCAGCTTCTTCGCTTGAGAAAGCACAAGAAGTTCTTGAAAAATTCTTCAAGAAAAATGAAGATCTTGAAAGTGGTATGTTCTTTTCTTTGTTATGTTATGCACTTTCTTTGTCATGTTACTGTGTAGTACTAGTAATCAATAGGCACCTTTTCCCCACTGTGCTTGTGAACCATCGACAGACTATGATAGCTTGTTTGGTTTACTATACTTTGTTAAGTGCTTGCAATCTTTAATTGCTTTTGGAACTTAACCTATGCTGAGCGGTATCAATAGCCCCTTACAACCTGATGCTGCTATGTTTCAGATTTCGTAAGAAATCTGTTGATCTTTACTGGGCAATTGACTGCTAATTTAAGGGCAATAAGTAGTTTATCCAGGTTTATGTGGTACTGGTTAGTTACAGCTCCAGTGCTTGCAATATATTTGTCTTACTGTCTGCTGTTAATGAATAAATACACTGTTAAACAATTATGTGATTGGTATTTTTATTTTTAACGTCATGCCGTGAAGATTTCCGACCGTTCTAAGAATCCTTGCACAATATTGAAAGGTTTTTGTTATAACATAATTTTGTAAACGAGCTCTTCACAGCATAACTAGGTTTATGTGTTATGTGGACAGCAATGCATGCACTTCCGGAAGTGTTTTTTTTTGGCTACTTCATGTTTTAAGGAATCATTTAACTCCTATTACCCTTGGTTATAACTCTGTTATTCCTATGTATACTGGTTAGGTTTTCATCCCTCTGGCCTCTATTGTGCACGATTCTGTTGAATTACCTGTAATAAGTGGTTTGTTCTACCCGTGTTCTTTTTCAGAGATGCTGAAATTGTCAGAACTTGGCAAGGGGTTTGTGGCTGAGGATTCACATGATGGCAACATAGGTTTGCCTTATATAGAGGCTGATGTACTGGGGATGAATCAAAAGATGGAATGTCTTGAACTGAAACTGAAAGAAGCGTCAGATACTATCACAGAGAAGGATTCAAGATTATCCGAGCTCCAGTTACTTATCAACAGTGCACATACACCAACGCTGCAGACGGAGCCCGTCAACATTGATGAGTTGGAGGCCGAGCTTGAGAGCCACCTTCAGGACAAAATCGAAGCCGAGATTCAGTGTCTGGTCATGGTGAAAGCGAGACAAAACTGGCAAGCCCGGGCCGAGGACCAGATCGCGTTGGACGAGCACAGGCTCTCCACCGGGGACGACATGAGAATGTTGCTCAAGCTGCAAGACACGGAGAAGAAGATCGTGATGCTGAAGGAACAGGTGGACAGACTAGAGGCCCACGAGAAGGAGCTGTCGGTGACGACGGAGGTCCTGAGGATGCAAAGCAAGACCTTCAAGATCGGCCTCTTCGGTCTCCTCCAGCTGATCATGCTGTGCCTTTCCCTCAAGATGTTCTTCGCCCAGGACTCTGCCCGCTTCGACGATCTCGTACCGACATGATGGCTAACTAGTTAGCGGTTGTTTTAGTCTGTATGTATGTAAATTCGGTTGATTGATTTGCGTCGTGTTAGGTCTAATTCACTGTGCCACGTTGTGAAAGTGTAACACGTCTGAAACTACGCGTGTCCTGCTGTAAATTATCTGTGTGCATATATATATGGTATATCTAGGTTTGCCTGACAAAGCTCATTGGCTATTTGCATTTACTGGGTAGTGCCAGCAGCAGTTCCGTTTGACAATTACTCCCTCCGTCCCATAAGACGTTTTTGCAAGCTATGTTTAGAAAACGTCTTATATTGTGGGACGGGGACGGAGGAAGTAGTTTCATTCTGGTATCCGTTTGTTGAGCAGGTCCAGGTTTGACTGCTCTTTGAGCCAGTCTTCAATGTAGTCATTACGAGCAAGCAAGCAAGTAATTGGCTTCTAAACTTTGCTCCGGGCGGTCAGAACTGAACTCTGGATCTCCGGTCTTCTCCCGTTACGGTAACGGCGATGCCTAAGCGAAACCCGGAGGAAATACAGGCAGTTCTGACCCGGCGTTTCCTGCTCCCATCCTCTCTCGCTGCTTCGTTTTAAGGACCAAGACAAAGAAACAAATTATGAGTGATTAAACACTACTGCGCCAGTAGCATGTTCCTTAGCTGAGCACTGAAGGAGTACCAAATAAGCTAAGCTCTCATTTATGGCGTCGTAACCACGACGGTTTCGTTTGGGCTCTCTCTGCTTCACCTTCTGCAGAGACCATCGTTCCATTTGGGTTACAATAGTATTTCACTTGAGGAAACATTACTCGTGGATGAAAATACCCTTTTTCGAATATTTTTCCTTTATTTTTTGCTGGAAGTAATTTGTGCTCCCTCCGTCTACAAGGTTAGTACAAGGTTGTACTAAATCATCGATATTAATTTTGAGACTGAGGTAGTAGTATTACTCAAACTATTAGTCTTTGTGATGTCATTTATAAAATAGTTGCAAAGTGTTTTGCTAACAGACTAAGGCCACTGCTTTTCAAATATTTCCAAGTGGGCGTATCGAAGAAAGCCTCGCTTAGCAAGAGGTTCGAGAAAATCAGGTAGAAAAGGGATATACAAATGTAGAAACTAGACGGTATCACTGGTTCTGGCAAGGTAATAGTCCTGAACATAAATATATACTTAGTAAATGGGGTGTTTTTCTTTATACAAAGAGCAAAGGAGGACCGCGTATAAAATTTGGATGTTTGTAAATGTCTCTTGTAAATATATCTTTAATTAAGCATTTAAATTAGGTCATCACCTAGCAAGATGTCGTCCATATCAATGCCACGATATAATGTGCGAATAACTTTGAATACATCGGATGCCGCCACGTGTACATACTATCTAGAAGATTCCACGCTTAGCTTAAGCATAATACATATTGTGTACAAACCTTGAAACAAAGACACTCCTCCTATGTTTTAGAACCTTTCACACTTTAATTGTCCAACATTTGCTCTTCCTAAAGAATTGACATTTTATTTTATTTTATTACATACAACGCAGAATATGCCCAAAACACATATACTTCTCGTTTGTTCTAGACTCTTCTATACTAAAATTCTCCTAAGTTTTAACCAGGTAAACATTGTCCAACCAAAACTGCATGCAAAAGCTGCTTTCCCCCTGCATGCAGATAACTCCACCTCTTTACTCCTCATCCATGGCTCCCAGTACATTTTTTGGACAACTTTCAAGTTGAGATTTCAAAATGTTTAAGAAAATTTCATTTTAATGGAAATTCAAACTTTTAAATTGTAATCTTCTAACAATTTCTACATATGAAACTTCCAAATGTGTTGAACTTTTGGAGTATTTCAAACTTTTAGAAATTACGAAGGTTTGAATTTTGAAATTTCAAGCTTCCAAAATTTAAATTAAAAGGTACGAGTGATATAGACACAGGAGGTGGGCCTCTCTGGTTTGTCACCGTCTACATGATGGCAAACAAAGTGTTGGAGATATGAAAGAGGTGTTGTGTGCGCAGGAGATACGGCATGTGAGATGAGAATGCAAATTGGTAGATTTGGTGCGCATGTGAAGGAGGCGCGAGAGTGGTGACCGTACCCGCCAATTAGCAAATCTGCAAAATGAATATTTATAAAGATAAATTGAGATATTATTTGGAAATGAAAACGTTCTCTAGCTCAAACTATTTACTCGATTCACAATTCTTTTTTAACAAGTGTATGTTTCAGTAAACATTTTTCGAACTCTTTTGTTACCAGGCGGTAATGCACTAGTTGTGATTCTATTTTACAATAAGACACCATGAAGGCTGATGAGTCATTATCACCCTGTAATAATTACTTTTGAACATTCTGTTAAGGACACCACTGCCATGATCATGACTATTAGTAGACAATCTCATCACTACATTACCATAGTTGTCGGTCAATAAGCATAATAAGTAGTTATCAATCTACTTTTGCAAAAAAAAAATCATGAAATTCGATAAGTAAATTACTAACACAAATTTATTTGTTATCAGGCAACATGACAAGTACATCACTACCATGACAGTAACTACGACTAACAACTGTATCCGAAAATTGTTTGTTTAGTGAAATTGCATAATTAAAGGGGTCACTAGAATGCATGACTAGTTAACTATGCGAGAATTCTAGCAATTTTAATAGCACACTAGGTAAAGCTAGGGTTGCCACTATAGAAGGCAAAATAATATAATCAACCAAGAGAACATGGAGACATGATATAGACCCGAAGTTCAAATCCTTGGTGGAAGAGGGATCGAAGGTTCTACGTATCCATTGGAGGGGCATGGAGACCAAGTTCCATCACCACAAAGTCATACCCTTCTTCTCCTTGAACTTTAGGAGAATGTTTGAGCTCATCCAATAAGAAGGTGACTTGAGGAGCTCTACAACCTTCACAAACATCTTGGGAAAAAAATCCAGAAGATTGGATGTTTCCTAGCGATTACGACATCCAGGAGTCCCCACAACTTCATTAGTAACAAGCCCGGTGAAAAACTCCAATGGGGATCAAAGTTTTGCTCGATCTGCGCAAATTTTTCTTCTCCTCACTTAGATGGAAGGTTGAGTCCTTGTGGAAGAATCTTCTTACCATTGGGGGCATAAGGGTATATATACGTGTCTTCATGAAATCTAACCCTTGGATGTCTCTATGCTAGCTCAGAGCCCGAGATCAAAGTTTCGAGGGTCTGGGAGTCCTAATCTCTCCATAAATTCTATGTTGTCTAACACCTAACCTAGGCAATTCAGAGGTTCAAGCCACTATAGGGTTCTGGAGCTCCAAGGATCTCTGGATAATTGCTAGGCTATCAAGTGTCAAATCTAGGTAGTTTTTGAAGGAAATATGCCCTAGAGGCAATAATAAAGTTGTTATTTTATACTTCCTTATTCATGATAAATGTTTATTATTCATGCTAGAATTGTATTAACTAGAAACTTGATACATGTGTGAATACATAGACAAAACACCGTGTCCCTAGTATGCCTCTACTTGACTAGCTCGTTGATCAAAGATGGTTAAGTTTCCTAGACATGACATGTGTTGTCATTTGATGAACGGGATCACATCATTAGGAGAATGATGTGATGGACAAGACCCATCCGTTAGCATAGCATAATGATCGTTCAATTTTACTGCTACTGCTTTCTTCATGTCAAATACATATTCCTCCGACTATGAGATCATGCAACTCCCGGACATCGGAGGAATACCTTGTGTGCTATCAAACATCACAACGTAACTGGGTGATTATAAAGATGCTCTACTGGTACCTCTGAAGTTATTTGTTGGGTTGTCATAGATCGAGATTAGGATTTGTCACTCCGAGTATCGGAGAGGTATCTCTGGGCCCTCTCGGTAATGCACATCATATGAAGCCTTGCAAGCAATGTAACTAATGAGTTAGTTACGGGATGATGCACTACGAAACGATTAGAGAGACTTGCCAGTAATGATATTGAACTAGGTATGAAGATACCGACGATCGAATCTCAGGCAAGTAACATACTGATGACAAAGGGAATAACTATATTGACATTGCGGTTCGACCGATGAAGAGCTTCATAGAATATGTGGGAACCAATATGAGCAGCCAGGTTCCGCTATTGGTTATTGACTAGAGAGGTGTCTCGTTCATGTCTACATAGTTCTCGAACCCGTAGGGTCTGCAAGCTTAACGTTCGATGACGATTGGTATTATATGAGTTATGTGTTTTGGTGATAGAAGGTTGTTCGAGTCCCGGATGAGATCACAGACTTGACGAGGAGTCTCGAAATGGTCGGGAGGTAAAAATTGATATATTGTAAGGTTAAATTCGGACACCAGAATGGTTTTGGGAAGTTTCAGATGTTTCTCGGAGTACCAGGAGGTTACCGAAACCCCCCGTGGAAGTAATGGGCCAACATGGGCCATAGGGGAGAGAGAGGGAGCCCACAAGGGGTGGTGCCCCCCCATGGGCTGTCCGAATTGGACAAGGGGAAGGGGGCACGGCCCCCCTTTCCTTTCCCCCTCTCCCTCTCCTTCCCTCTTTCCATCTCCATGAGAAGGAAAAGGGGGGGGCGAATCCTACTAGGAGTGGAGTCCTAGTGGGACTCCTCCCTTGGCGTGCCCCCTTGGTGGTCGGCCTCCTCCTCTCCTCCTTTATATATGGGGGCGAGGGGGCACCCCAAAGACACACCAATTGTTTAGCCATGTGCGGTGCCCCCCTCCACCGTTTACTCCTTCGATCATATCATTGTAGTGCTTAGACGAAGCCCTGCATGGATTACTTCACCAACACCGTCATCACACCGTCGTGCTGACGGAACTCATCGACTCCATCGACACTCTGCTGGATCAAGAGTTCGAGGGATGTCATCGAGCTGAACGTGTGCAGAACTCGGAGGCGCCATACGTTCGATACTTGATCGGTTGATTCGAGAAGACGTTCAACTACATCAACCGCGTTAAGTTAACGCTTCCGCTTTCAGTCTAAGAGGGTACATGGACACACTCTCCCCTCTTGTTGCTATGCATCTCCTAGATAGATCTTGCGTGAGCGTAGGAATTTTTTTGAAATTGCGTGCTACGTTTCCCAACAGTTTTAAGCATAGCTCAAAGTCTCAAACCACTACCGAGGGCATAGAAAAAACAAAAACAACAAATCTTAGGAGGGATTTATGGTGGATTTCCTTGAAGCATATTGAATGTATTTGTGAAGTGTTTTAAGCAATAATCC
Organism: Triticum aestivum; assembly: GCF_018294505.1. Classification (NCBI taxonomy): domain Eukaryota; kingdom Viridiplantae; phylum Streptophyta; class Magnoliopsida; order Poales; family Poaceae; genus Triticum; species Triticum aestivum. The sequence goes on along the minus strand of NC_057798.1, from coordinate 507,661,091 downwards.
CCACTCCCTGACCAATACGACATCCCTGTGAGTAAACACATAAAAGTTAGCAACTTAAATTTAAAATCATCATCTTCTTCTACCCTTTTTGCTAAGGGGTTCTCTGACCACCTTCCTTTCCATTTCCCCAGGACTATCACTATTCATACAATTCATGCACAACATTAGTGTTGCAGTTGAATCCAGTGGATCTCGGGTAGGGGGCCCTAGCAGGTGATCTTAGCTAGATGGTAACATGGCAAAGAGGGACACGAAGTTTTACCAGGTTCGGGCCCCCTCGAAGAAGTAAAACCCTATGTCATGCTTTTGTTGTATTGATTGTGATGGAATACAATACAAGATGATCTACCTCGAGATCATATGTGAATGAATGTTTCTCTACTCTATGGTCTAAAACCCCCCGGCTTATATAGACACCGGGGGTACCTAGGGTTACATGTAAGTCGGTTGCATCTAGGGATAAACATGTCGATGATTAAACATGTCTTGGAGTGTGCTCCAAGTCTTTGGAGGATTCCATCTTGAGTACACCTTGGGGCATGGTAAACTTGTCCCACTCATCGATTGCATGAGGGTCCTTGGCCTGGCCCACAATTTGGGGGCCGACGTGGCTAGCACCCCGTAGTCTAGGACATCATCAATTAGTCCCCCACAACTTGCCATTAACATGGAAACCCACTTAGATAAAATATTCTCTTTAATTTTCATTTGACCTCCATAGGCGAATGACATGGAAAGGTTCTTTCGTAAAATAGAAAATTGTTGACTGCTAGCTAGACCAGATTCAGACGTGAGTTCTTTATCTTCTATGTGGCAGACAAGTACTTCTATTCTGAAATACCTCATATTCCGTTCCTTCCATATCTCCCATGAGACAAGCATAGTCATGAAAACCCTAGATTTTTCTAGGTTCTGTTATATGTACCATGCACACGACGACGAGCAATTTTTCTTCTTTCGGAAAACAGATACAACCAGCAATTAATGATGTTTGAGCTCGTTCGAACTCACACATGCTCACGTCGAAGGTAGGTTAATAACCATCGCCAATACCCCACATGGAGAAAACCATTCTAGTGAAACGACAATTGTATTAATTGAAGGTGGGTAACCGTGTGACGCTTCGGCTCCCGTTTGCATGAAATGTACACCGAGTCATTGGGCGAACCACAAAGTTAAGCATGTTCTTCCTTCAAAGATGATTGAAGACTGCCAACCATCTAAGCGTATAATTTGTGTTTAGGTGGAATCCAAACCTTCAAAGAGAAAATTCAACAATTTCTAAGAACACTTTCTTTTAACATAAAAAGTATACCTCACATGAACCATCTCATCAATCTTTGAGAGCACAAAATCCCCAATATACCCCCTAAATAGGTGTGCTTTCACTAGTAGAAAAACGACTTTTAGTACCGGTTCGTAAGGATCTTTAGTACCGGTTCTGGAACCGGCATTAAAGAGTGGGGACTAAAGGCCCACCACGAACCGGGACCAAAGGCCCACCACGTGGCACGAGGCGCGCCGTGGTCTGGGGGACCTTTAGTCCCGGTTGCTAAGGATTTTTTTTATTTTTATTTTTAAAATAAAGCAAAAACAGCCCGTCTACTGGGCCGGCACGGCCTGCATACGACTAGAAACCCAATATCTAGTTGGGCCAGGATGCAGGCCCGTACAGCCCAGTAGGCCCACAGGGCAGAAGACTTGCAATAGGCTCACAAAGGCCTGCTTAGAGAGGAGCTCGACACGGTAGCCGCGGCGGGGCTTATAAACCGGTGCGAGCTCCTCTCAACTAGCGAGGTGGGACTAAATATTGTGCACCGCGGATGGCAGCGCACCACCTTTAGTACCGGTTGGTGGTTCCAACCGGTACTAAGGGGGGGGGTCTTTAGTACCGGTTGGAGTCACCAATCCGTTCTAAATCCCCCACCTTTAGTACCGGTTCGTGGCACGAACCGGTACTAAAGGTTCGCCACGAACCGGTACTAATGAGCGCCGCCCGCTTGGCCGTTGGAACCGGCACTAGTGATCACATTAGTGCCGGTTCAATTGCAAACCGGGACTAATGAGTTTCACATTTGACTCTTTTTCTACTAGTGTTTGTAGGCGAAAGCAACCTGCTAAGCCCTATCAGTCGTGATAATGTTCCTGATATGAGGTGCTCAAGCGAGAAACCACTTATTTGCTGCCATAGTGTCACAAAAGCTATGTTTGGAATTTCAGTGGCCTTTTGAAAAAGACTTTTTGTTTGTATTTAGGAATATAATTATTTGTTCTGCAAGCTTTTTTAAGAGTGAGGTTTTCTTTTTTCTAGAATTAGAGTTTCTATTTTCCAATCTAACTAGACTGTATATTTTTTTGCAAGAAAAAAAAGAAAACTAGATTGGATATATAGTTGAGCACAGTTCAGCATAGCAACCACAAGCTGTACCGAATTCTTGGATTTGCTGTAAGAAGTGTTTGCCAAATCAACAAGCATACACGATCTATCACAACGTGCTACCCGCTCCTGCTGCATGTGAAGCTAGCTAACAACGTCTACGCAGGGGGGGGGGGGGGGGGGGAGGTCGGGGCCTTTTTTTCATGGGATTGGATTTTCCACTCATGTTTCGAGCAGGTGATATATATGTAGCGTTGCAACTAAAATTTCATGGGAGCTAAAAAAGCTTGTACATTGATAATATAGTTATGTGGAACTTGGAACATGAGTGGAAGTAGGTTTGTACTGCTAATGAACTAATCAACCTAAAACTTGATAAGAAAATCATGTCGCGGCAATCATGTTTTTAGCTTATATTGTACTCCTATATGGGAAGTCAGCTCGATTACTTTAGTTAACCTGCATTACCAAGAATAGAAAATGTATGAACAGTATATAATAGCGCAGCTAACTAGGGGCAACAAAGAACTCTGGCAGAAAGAACTACATTTCGATCTGACAATCATTTAACTACACACACCAACATTAAGGGGATGTATACCCAAAATTCTCAATTAAAAGTAAAACGAATTAAGCCAGACATTACAGTCTTGCTGCTTATAGCTTGTACATTGTTCAGAAGAATTTTACTTGCAGCTATCTATATCTCCAGTCCAGATCGATCGAACTTCAGAGAGACCATGGATCGACTGGGAAAACCCAATTAAGTTTTACATTTCCAAGCAAGATGAATGGACGAACTAGCTAAACACTGACAAACCATACCAAAACTAAAATGACACTGACATGATGCTCGCTGTGTGTGCAGTAGGCGGATAGCTCGGACTCCAAAGCAGACAAATGTCCCATGGCTGGCTAGGGTTTAGCCAGCTCTCCCAATCATTCCCAAGGCATCATCTCGTTGAGATCAAAGTCCCGGGGGGGCCCATCTTGGGCCGCTGGCACTGCTGCCGGAGCAATGGCCAGCGCCACGGCGGCTGCTGCGGCCAGAGCAGGCGGAGCAGTGGCCGGCGCCGCGGCGGCAGCGGCCGCCTGCAGCCTGTCCTCGAGAAAGTGCTTCCGCATGTGGCCGCCGAGCGCCTGCCCGGTAGAGAAGATCTGACGGCACCGGACGCATGTGTGCGACACCGGCTTCGGCGGCCGGAGGCTGATCTGTAGATCCTCGCCGACGATCCCGCTGGCGCTGGCGTTGGCGCTCTCTTGGCGCTGGCGATGGGCCAAGATGTTTTGCACGGCCTGGGCCACGGCGAGCCCGTCCACCTGCTGCGCGGCGGCGCACCTGATGGCCCTGTTGTGGCTCGCCATGTGGCCGCCTAGGGCTTGGTGGGTGGGGAACGACTTGTAGCACGACGGGCATGCGTACCTCCGATCTGACGCCGGCGACGGTATGCGCCTCACCGGCGGCCTGACGTCCTCGGGATCTGGCGGCGGCTGAGAGGAATCTGGACTCTGGCCAACTGGATCATGGAACCGTCGCTTCTTTAGCTTCTTGACGGCAGGGGAGATGGACTTGTCCTCGTCGCGGACCACGACGGGTGCAGAATTGTTCACAGGCTCCGACGCTGCGATGAAATTGGACGGCTCGACCCCGGGCGCCTGGGGCTGCAAGATGATGCCGAAGATGTGCTCCACCGGCGCACGCGTCTCGGCCTGCTGCACGTGCTGCAACGCGTCGGCGCCGGCGGCCATGTCTGGTATCACAGGCTGCTCGGGCTCCGGCGCGACGGGGTCAGCGACATGATGAGCTGGTAGCTCGAACTGATCGGCCTGTGGCATCTGCATCTCCTGCTCCGCAACGGCGGCGTTGCGGGCGTTCTGGGCCAAGTCCAAGAGAGTGTTGGCAGCCTCCTCCTCCGCGCTGTAGGTGGACTCCAGCACGGACACGGGCTGCACGGTGACGGAGGTGGCCACGGTCGGAGTGCGGCCGCGCTTGGCCGTCAACGGCCATTTGGTCGGGAGGTCATCCTCCATCCACAGCACTTTCCTCGCCTTGGCGTCTCCGCGGGTCACAGAAGAGGCGGAGGCGACCGGCGTCGGCGGGCGGATCGCCCCCTTGTTTCTCCTCCCCGGGTGGCACCTGAGGTGCCCGTACATGGCCTTGTCCGACAGGAAGGCCTTGCCGCACTCGGGGCAGATCAGGTCGCGCGCGCCGCCGCTTCCCTCGCTGTTCATCACCACCGCCACCGGGGAAGCGCTGCCACTGCTCTGGCCTTCCTGCGGCACCGCTGCGCTGGGGGAGAGCTTGGGTGTCGTCACGTCGTCGTCCTCCGTGGCCGTCACCGTCGCCGTCGCCGCCGCCTCCGCCGCCTGGAAGTAGAAGGCCCGCAAGTCCATGAGGTAGTGCCGGTTGTGGTGGTGGTGAGTGGGGTGTGGGCTTCTCAGCTGGATGGGTCGTACTGTATCCGTTTCTCTTCAAAGAGCCGGCCGGGCAAGCGAATTAATTAAAACCCAATCTCCTCCTTTACGCCGCAGACAAGAAACGGACTCTCTGACTCCCGTCTCAGTACAATTCCTTCTCTTCTTCCACCTGGAAAAGCAGGATCGGAAAGTGGCCAATCAGATAAAGAATACCAAAAGTGAGTTTCCAAATATCTGGACATGCATGCATGCACCAAAAGAGAGCTCACATATAGGAGTATGTCACTACCAAATAAGGTAGATATATATGCTCAATTTTTGTTGGACCAAAAAGCATAAAATCATGAGCAATTGCAGCTGAACAAAAATATATAGATCTCGAGCTAGCTAGCTGATACTAGTAGAACTCCAAGTAGCTAGCTACTTCCAGTGAAGTAAACATGCAATGCAGTGTGACAGAAAAAGGAAAGTTCTATGCATGCACACCCAGGTGACAGGGGTTGATCTCCTGCAGCTTTTTTCTGTCAAAAGCGTAACAGAAAACCCAGAGATAAGAACCACCACTCGTACTGGCTACTAGCAGCAGCTGGCAAGTAAATGTGGGCACTACATACTGCCTGCGGTAACATCGGGAGAGGATTAAAGTTAACGAGAAAAAAGCTAACGATTTCTAATTAACGTGCATGTGCAGGAGCTAATTAACCAAAGGGAATAAGTGGAATAATCCTACAATTAACCTGCTGATGGGAAACAGATTCTACTATATCGGAAGAAGATCGGCTACACATCACACTTGGACGATGATGGATGCAATGCAATTAGGAAGAAAATCAATAAATCGAGAAGGATTAGATCCAGGGCGCTTATTACAAAGGGATCCTGTGCATAAACCTGTGATTGGAATTGGAGCACAGGGATCGGAGATTTACCAGCTCCAGATCTACCGCGCGCAAACAAAGAAACAAATCACGATTTGCAAATAACTAGGCAAACACGTACATGCAGTAACCGAAATTTAGTCGGCATTGAAGCAGTGACACCGCCAAGACAGCAGCAGCAGCAGCTCGGGGCCGGGTTTAAATAAGTAAACAATGGACATAAAGACCCACCCGAGAGAAGAGAAATAATAACAGAGAAAAAGAGAAGCAGCTGAAAAGATCCCGGCCGGCCAGCCGGGTCCAACCCCAAGCCAAGCTGAAACTGATCAAAGTTCGGAAAGACTGGGAAAAGAAAATCTCGCAGTGAGCCTAAAATAGAGCAGCAGAGAGACAATACGGAACAAACCTCGCCCAAATTGTCCCTACAAGATGAAAAGATCTAGCAAACATTAGGAGTACCAAGAACGGCAGCTCAAGAAGCAGATAACTTCTGCCGGACCCTCCTAAGAAAAGAAAACAGTAGCATGCGCATGCAAATTGATTGAATAAAAAAACGGCGCTGGTATTCCCCTGGAAATCACTCGTTCTTTCCACCCAAGGAAGCTGAAGAGAGGCCGAATCCATGGCGTAGGGGAACAAGAAGACGCAAGAAACCAAATCGTAAGAGCAGATTCGAAGGTTGGAGACGAGCAAGCAAAACCTGGGCGAGAAGAGAAGGGGGGGGGGGGGGACTAATCTCACCTGACCTCAAGAACACCTGCGGCAGCAGCAGCGGCAGCTAAAACCCTCGGCGTCTCTCGAGATGACGCGATGGGGGAGGGGTTGGTAACCACCAGGATCGTCGATCCGCAGGAGAGAGAGACCACGAGGAGGGGGAGGAGAGGGGAGGCTGGTTTGGTAGCTCGATCTTCCCACCCGGCCCCCCCGCGAGATGACGCACGCACGCACACCGCCTCACCTCAGTACTAGTACTACTGGGGAGTAGAAGAGGGGCACTAGTTATAGTAGGGAACGCTGATAAAGGGTGGAGGGGGAGGGGGTGGGGGTGGCTAACCAGGCCGGGTGGGCCCCGGCGCGGGGGGTTTGTGGGGATCGCGATTCGCGACGCGAGCTCCGAGATTGTAGGGTACGGACGTGGGGTGGGGAAGGTGGCACGATGATTCTCTTCTCTTCTCTACTATGCCCACAGGCCACAGGAGAATCAATCGCTCGTGTGCTTCCCTTTGCTTGCCTGGCACTCCGCGCTCGTTAATTTTTTTTTTTTGAGCATTCGCTCGTTAAATTAGCAGCAGCGGCAGCACTAGTTTTTCTTTTCTTTTTTTTTTTCTGTTACCCTACCGGCCGCGTATATCTTCTCTTCTTCGCACAGTTGCTGATATTTGGGCTGGGTAAATTTGAGCAGCTGCCGCAGCAGCTGGCGAGCAGAGATTGACGCAGGGTTGTTACGTACGGTACAAAGTGCGCTCCCGTAAGAAAAAAAGAGCTGAGCGAATGCGATCGGAAATATCAGCCCTTATTTTAGAGGGCATTCAAAACCTACCCCGTATATGCTCTCAGTGTGCATCTCGTTAATTAACGCGTGGCACCGGGCAGTATATGCTCACTCCTCTGCTCACTTAATCTGATTAGTAATTCAGTGAAAGCTTCCAAACATAGCCTTCCTTTCTGTAGCATAATATTATCTTGCCCGTGACATAATTTATTTTGGACGGTTGTTGCTGCGTTTGATTGATTTCACCGGTGTACGACCACGTCGTTAGAATAGGGGGGGGGGGGGGGGGGGGGGGAGCGGAAATTTTAAGGCGCGAAAGTGGTGTACCCGCCGATGACATTTTTCTCTCTTTTACTTTGTGTGTGTCTGGGCAAGGGAGATGGATCAAGAGTGCATCGATGAACCCGCGCTCCTTGAGGGATGCACGAGAAGCGTTTCTAGCTGGCAGGTTAACTCAAGGACAGTGGGGGCGGGAGGGGGGGGGGGGGTGAATCTGTAGACAGTTAGGAGGTTGTCGAAGTGCCCCTCCCTTCTCTAAAAAAATAAGGTTGTCGGAGCGACGACTAATCCGACGACGGCAACCATCGAAGCTGGGGGTATAAGGGCAGGACACAAAGACAACATGGTATGGAGGACATGATGTGGCTACTTGAATATGATCAATGGTTTAACAACGCGATAGATTTTCTGAAATGGAGACCAGCGCCTACACTTGTTTGGAGGCGAATCATGATATGCTATCCATGAAGGGAAGAGTAATAAACTATAATGATACAATACACCTCAAGCGCCATAAAAGGTTACCATTATGTTACCACAAACAAGTCATGCGCTACCATGTCAAAATGGCTACAACGAGTTTGTAGCGATATGAATACTAACCTATAAAAACTTGTAAACTATGACTTAACCATGAAGACCAACAAAATATCACATACTCCCTAAAGTATGGGTGCGGGTAAGGTTGTGCCCAACCTAGATGAACAATGCTACGTTGATGCTTATTTCATGGAAATGTTTTATTAAGCACTAATGCTTAAGATGTGCTTATTAGTAATTACAAAGATGAGTTGCATTGGAATATATGAAGGTTGCAACTTTGCATAGATGCATGATGATGATCTATAGTTCGATACCCTATCTCTTTAAACACTCATATATGTATCTTGAATTTCACATGCCCATGTGAGTTATCTGTCTAACCCATTTAGTTTGGTCATGTATGTCCTTTCTAGAATAAGATGATGCTCTTAGAGTTACTTGGCTAGTTGGCATGCCAGTATATTTTTTGAAGAGAGTGAGCAAATTTGTTGTGGTGCAAAATGTCATCGAGTTTGGTAAAATATGTTTCCATATAAAATAAAGTAGGAAAAGACTCGTGAAAGAGAAGATGGATTTACGTTCTTCTCTTTTCAAATGCATACTAATTTTACCACACTCATTTTTATCTTGCTTTAGATATGTCAATACAGGTGACAACTAGTAGGTCAGTGACCAAAGTAGTAATTCCTCAAATGTTCTAAACATTGAAATGCATTCACATACACCATGAGTAGTTTTGCTTGTGAAATGACATATCTTTTGTCAATTTATTAGTTGTGGGAAATTGATGGGACGGTTGCTTTTGATAGTGATCCAACAATGCCACTGTCAGGCAAAGGTGATGCAGAGGTAAATTAACGCAGAACTAGATCATATCTTGTGGCCTACCATGAAAATTAATAAAATCTTACTGCATATTGTTTTGTACTGCTTTGGATATGTCATTACACATAACAACTAAGAGGCCAGTAAACAAGGTAGTCAATTTTATGATAACTCCTTGGATGTTCTACATTCAAATCCATTCACATGCAAGGTGTGGCATTGCTTGTGAAGCTGCATATCTTGGCTGCTAAATTATTAGTTGTGAACGTTTACCGGGGAATCTAATTTCGGCAATGACATTCCGAAGACTAAACTGTCCACAAAGCAAGGCAGAGGAAAATAAGGCACAACTAGAGTCATATGACTTGGCATACTAAGCTAATAAAAATCTTACCACACATGATGTTATCTTGCTTTTGATGTGTCATTACACGTGATAACCAGTTGGTTTCTAAGAAATGTACTCATTAATGACCCCTGAGACGTTCTACACACTGAAATGCATTCACATGTAAACAAAAAACCTAGTAGCATTGGAGAAACACCAAATCTTGAATGTTGGGCTATCAGTTTTGAGCAATTGTTGGGATGACTCGTTTCAACAATGGCATTCCAACAATGTCATCGTCAAACAAAGTGGGGCAGTCAAATTAAAGCACAATTACAATCATGTGATGTGGGGAGCGAGGTTCAAAAATATTTCCACACATGGTTTTATCTTTCTTTGGGTATGTAATTACACGTGACAGTCAGTAGGTTAGTAAGCAATGCAGTCATCTTTACTAGTAACTCCTCAAACTTCTACATGTGAAATATGTCCACCTGCAAATTGAGTAGCATTCGTAAAAGTTGCATATCTTGATTCCCAAATTATTAGTCGTGAACAATTTTTGGGACGGTTGATTTAGATAGTGACATTGCAACAACATCATTTTCGGAAAAAGTGAGACACATGGATAAATTAAGGCACAAATGGAGCCATATGCCATGGCGTACCGAGCCAACAACATTACAGCTCCTTAGAATGTTTTTTCAGAGGTGGGAAAAGGGTAGGGGGTTTACTTATGCAACGTAGCCTCCAAGGATGGCTCAAATAATGGTTAGGTGGTTTTCACAGTGTCAACTCACCAGGGATCAAAGATACCCTGTTTTTTAGCTCGGCCAGAGGCTAAATGCTCAATTCTTCCTCAAGATACTAAAAAGTAAACGACACAAGGGATTTATACAGGTTCAGGATGTGTTGTGGCGTAATACCCTACTTCCTATTTTTGGTTGGTTGATGTGACTAATATGGCGGGGTTTACATATGCTCAGGAGAGCTTTTGGTATGCTCGTGATAGCTTTGGTGGTGCCCAGGGTCTAAGTAATGGTGCAAACTACTCGCTCGAGCACCCTTTTTATCTCCATGCTCCTTGCTTTTTCACCAAGTGTGTCCTCTGCCTTAGGATGGCCATGGTCCCACTACTAGGAAAAACCTTATACACAGAATCTTAGCAGCAACGGGGTTCAGGGGGAGGCGCTATTGCTAATTAGCAGCAGCGCGGGAAAAAAGCAGGGGCTACTGCTACTAACTTAGCAGTAGCGCGGCTGGGCAGAACCACACTGCTACTAAAATCGAACAACAGTTCCCGCCAACCTAGGTTTAGCAGTAACACGGTCTTTATAAGTGCGTTGCTGATAAAGTCATAGCAATAGCGCGCTTTTTTTGGGACATGCTACTGCTAATTGTCGTTATTTTTGAAACTAGCCACATGGCGGGACCCACTTAGCAGTAGCGCGTGAGGCATAAGCGTGTTGCTGCTACGTTAATAACCGTAGAACGGTTTATGACCAACGCTACTGCTAAGCCACAACATATACCACCTTTTCCCCTCCCCCATCCTCTCTTCCTCACTTTCCCCTACCTCCCACCTCCTCTCTCCGTCACTTTGCTTCTTCCTCACTACTTCTCCCCCCATTACTCTCCTTCTTCTACCTACCTTTCTCTCTCTTTATTACTCCTAGCTAACTTACACCACCTCCATTAATGCATATCCTTTCTCTTTTTCCTCTCCCTCCACTAGATAAAGTCATCTCCTTCCCCAACTAGCTTGGTAGATCTACCCATTTAATGAAGTGAGCTATGTACCCCCTAACTAGATCTAGCCATCTCAAGAAGTAAGCTTTGTCCACTTTTGATCATTCCCTAGGTGTGTGGTGGCGCCGGTCGACATCATCATCACCATGCTCGATCTCAAGATAGGTGATTAAAAATTTGTGCTTTTGCAAGAATGGAAATATGTGTATGTGTGCGATATGACATAATCACGTGATATGATGGAAATTGTGTGTGTGGCTTGGGTTGCCGCCGAATTGTGCTTGAGTTGCCTATGTTTTGCCGAAATGTCGATTTATTTCCGTTTCGGTGAATTTCGGCAAACTCTATATGTCCTATTTTTAGGGAAGGTCGTGCCAAATTTTTGTACGACTTTGATGCATGCATGTATTTTTATAATCAATTTGTTTATTATTACCATGCAGGCGTTCATGATGGTCAGTGGAACGATGGTGGACATGTGGTTGCAGTCGGTGGTGTGAGACATGAAAGAAAATAACCCGACAGAGGTTTTATGTCCGTGTCGAACATGCAAAGAAATAGTTTGGATCGACCCCTACGATGATGGTCATGTCGAAGCGCACCTGCTCATGACTGGTTTCATGGATGGCTATACTCGGTGGATAATTGAAGAAGAATATGATGATGATGTTGAGGACGCCGATGGGGTAGACAATGATGACACGGGGCAAGACGAAAAGATGATCGATAATGGCGGCGGGGAAGAAGCCGGACATGGCAGCGGAGAAGGGCCCAGGCATGGCGGAGGAGAAGGGGTCGGACATGGCGGCGGAGAAGGGGTCGGCATGGCGGCGGAGAGAACATGGACTCCACGTCGCAAAGTTCGTCGATACTAAGTTCAATCATGCGGGACCCTCATGTTCAAGCACTGCTTCGCAAGGAGACGAGTACTGAGAGAGCTGCTTCTAGAGAGGAGGCTAAGCTGCAGCAACTGGTAGTAGACTCGAACACTCCATTGTATGATGGTTGCAATCCTGAGGTGACCCGCTTGAGTTTCACGCTCAAACTCCTGAAGACGAAGGCTAAAAACAAATGGACCGACACTAGCCTCGATGAGCATCTCAAGTACCTAAAGGATGTTCTTCCCGTGGGGAATCTATGTCTTACTTGTGTGGATGAGGCCAAGAAGATCGTGTGCCCTCTTGATCTGCCGCACATTAGATACCATGCATGCATCAACGATTGCATAATTTATTGGAAGGAGCACGCGGAAAAAACAAGATGTCCGGTGTGCAATGCTTCTCGATACAAGAAGGCCGGGAAAAAATCTCCCCACAAAGTTGTATGGTACTTACCGATCACTCCCCATCTCTAGTGGTATCTCATAGATCCCAAGGAAGCAAAGCTCATGCGCTGGCACGCGGAGAGGAAGAAGCCCGACGATGGAGATGACCCAAAGCTGAGACACGTCAAGGATGGAAGCCAGTGGAGAGCGTTGAACAGATTCTATCGGTATTTCAAATGTGATGCAAGGAACATCATGCTCGGTGCGTGTACCGATGGCATGAATCCATTTGGCGACCAGAACACCAACCATAGCACATGGCCCATGTTTGTATGGATGTACAACCTCCCCCCTGGTTGTGCATGAAGTCGAAGTACATTCACATGAGCATGCTGATTCAAGGGCCAAAATAACCAGGAAATAATATTAATTTGTATTTGAGGCTACTTCAAGAGGAGTTAGACACGTTATGGAAAACACCGGCCAAGACATGGGACGCCAGCAAAGGCGAGTATTTCTACATGAGAGTCGCACTGATCACGACTGTGCATAACTATCTTGGTTACAAATATGTCGCAGGCCAGGTGTGCCATGGATATTGTGGATGCACGCGGTGCATGGATTATACAATGTCTCAGCAACTAACGCCAAGGAAAGAAGGCGGGTCTGGGAAAATCGTGTACATGGGGCATCAAAGATGGCTCGAGAAGGATGACCCATGGAGAAACCGTGGAGATCTATTCAATGGTCACGCTGAGCATCGAGAACCTCCACGTAAGCGGAGCAGCACCAAAATCGATGAGCTGTTGAAAAACTGGGAACAGTGCCCCGCGCCAGGAAAGACGATGAAAAAGGCGCCGGAGCCGCTGCTGACGGTATGGAAGACGAGGTCTATGTTCTGGAACTTGGAGTACTGGCACAAACTCGACACACCTAATTGCCTTGATCAAATGCATATCTGTAAGAATGTCCTTGAGAGCTTGCTCGCAACACTGATGAACATGCCGGATAAGACCAAGGATGGGCCGAAGGCAAGAAAAGACTTGCAAGATTTGGAAACCAGGGAAGATCTGCACATGACGCCCCGTAAAAAGTCAGACGAGATAGAGACGGAGGATTATTGCCCCCTTCTTGCTTCACCTTAAGTCCAGCTAAGATCGATCAATTCTTTAAGTGCCTTACCAGAGTCAAAGTTAGTTCCGGTTACTGTGGCAAGATAAACAGATATCTAGACACGAACAAGAAAAGGTTCAGTAGGATGAAGTCCCATGACTGTCATGTGATGATGATGCAAATACTACCTGTTGCCCTTAGATGGATAATGGACAAGCACATCCGTGACACGCTTATTGGACTCTACTACTTTTTTGACGTCATCTCTCGAAAGCCCATCAGTGTGAAGCAGTTCCAAAGGCTACAGGAATAGGTCGTTGTGATACTGAATGATCTTGAGATGTACTTCCCACCCGCATTCTTTGTTGTCATGGTGCATCTGTGTGTCCATATTGTGGACGACATAATAGACATGGGGCCGTCATTCCTGCACAACATGATGCCGTTTGAGAGGATGAATGGGATCATCAAAGGATTCGTTCATAACATGTCCCGTCTGGATGGAAGCATCGTCCAGGGCTATCTAACACAAGAGTGCATCTCTTTCTGCGAGAATTTTCTATATGGCGCGGACCAGCAGCCTGGTGTTGGTGTTGGTTTGCCCGTTAACAGGCACGATGGGAGGCTCGAAGGAGAAAGTCGCTCCAACGGTCGCAGGGAACTGCACGTGGCATACTCAGATCAACGCAACGACTTTGATAGAGCAAACTTTGTAGTTCTACAACACCTAGACGAGGTAGATTCTTTCGTGGCACTGCACAAAGAAATTATCACAAAAAAGTATCGTGATCGGGGGTATGCAGGACGGACGCCGAAGTTACTAGAGAGCACAACTCCACTTTCCTGCATTGGTTCAAAGAGCATATTATTGCTAATCCCCCGGAAGAGGGCTCTAAGGACGGATTGCTCATATACGCCTTAGCACGTGGCCCCTCGCCCAACATCATCACCTATTAGGCATACGATATCAACGGATACACGTTCTACACGGAGGCCAAAGATATGGACAGTGATGATCATAACTCAGGGGTAACGATGTAATGCATGATCGGTGGCGACAACGGCGCAACTAAGAGATTTTACGAAAGGGTTGAGGAGATCAGGGAGCTTGACTACTCTGGACTACACAACGCGATGATGTTCCGTGTCAGATGGGCTAAGAATGTCGAAAGAGAAAACCGGTATTTCACTACCATGACTATACCCGACGCCAAGAGCTCTACCATGAACGTTATCGCAAAAAACGAGCCATGGGTACACGCTAAGCACGTGACACAATGCTTCTTCATGATCGACCCGTTCAATCCCAGCCGTGTTGTCGTGAGGAGAGGCAAAAGGAACATCATTGGAATGGATGGAGTCGCCAACGAGGAAGACTACGACCAGTACGACAACCCAACGAGGGAAGATGACGATGACGATGAAGTATATGTCAAAAGAAGAATCAATACTACATTACCTAAGAAAGATCATACTCCATGGAAAAGGAAAAGTCACAATGAGGGGCTCAATTATTCTTCAACGAACAAGAAGGGAAAGAAGCTTACTCAAAAATGAAAACATCAACACCGAGGAACTGTACATTATCGGTCAAATGATGTAATATATATGTTCCCATTTTATGTACACACTTGGCCATTATGCATTGGCCAAATTATGTAATATATATGTTCCTATTTTGTATACATACTTAACCGTCAAATGATGCAATATATATCACCTTCCCTTCATTCACTGCTCTCAGAAAAAAGGAAAAGAAAATAAAAGAAAATGGAGAGAAAAGAAAGGAAAATAGAAGAAACAAAACAGGAAAACTGCTACAAGTACTGGCTATAGCAGTAGGGCTTTCTGTAGAAAAACGCTATCGCTATGTGTAATAGCAGTAGCGCTTACAGGCAAAAACACTATAGCTATCTGTAATAGCAGTAGTGCGGTCTATGCAAAACCGCTATAGCTAACTTAGCTATAGCGCGTTTGTCCGGAACGTGCTACTGCTACCTCAACTTAACCCCCAAAATCCTCACTCTGTCTGCTTCTTCCCGCCTCTGCTTTTCCCCCAAATCCCCACTCTCTCTTGCCCTGTGTCATCACCGTCGGAGCCCTCGACCCCGGCGCTCGGCCCCATCCCAGCGCTCGCCCCGACCCTGGCGCTCGCCCCCGTCCCCGCGCTCGCCCCTGTCCCGGCGGTCGCCCCCGACCCCGACGCTCGCCCCCGTCTCCCCCGACCCCGGCGACCCTCGGTGACGTGCCGTCTCCCTGACCCCACCTCGCCTCGCTGTCGCGCCGTCTCCCCCGACCCCATCTCTCTCTCTCTCTCTTCCCTCTGTAAGCCCTCTCCCCTCCCCTCTTCTCTGCTATTTAGTGCTAGTTAGTATGAAATAGTATGAACCCTAGGCTATTTTTTAGTGTAAGAAAAAACAGAATTGATTATATAGGTTTCTTGCATTTTTTAGTAAAAGCAATTCTTGTTATTTAAATTTTATAGTGCTAGTTAGTTAATTAGAATTAGTATGAAACCTAGGACAGATTAGTTAAAGCAATTGTTGCTATTTTAAAAACAGAATTTGAAGTGGACAGATTAGTTCTATATTTAAAAAACATGACTTCTTGCATTTTTCTTCAAGTCCTATATTTCTCTTCCTTTTATATGCAAATTTGAAGTGGACATGTGATATGTGGACATGTGATTTGGACATGTCATATTTGGAATTTGGACATGTCATTTGGACATGTGATGTGCAGGGTAAATGATCTGAGTGGCCTATGTTTCACCGGAATGTCGATTCATTTCCATTCCGGTGAATTTCAAGCACTCAATATGTCCACTTTTTAGCAAAGTTCATGCCGAAATTTTCCATGAATTTTGCCATGACTTGTGCTATAAAGTAGGCATATCGAGTGTCGGGAGTTGCTGGGAACGGCATTCCGGCAAACATAGATCTTTTTTTATGTCATTTCTCATTTTTTTATAGTTTTAGATTTAAACAAGGATACTTAATCATATGAAACATGTCGAACAACAAAGAAACTGGGCCTTCTATTCTGACCAAGATGTGGACGAGATGGATTATGAGGGTGAACAAGAGTACCTCGACTTTTTGTCTGCTAAGCACAATCAAGGTTTGCAGGTTGGCCTCGATGATGGTACTGACGCCGACATCAACACCGATAGCGCCGACACCGATGGCGGCGCTGAGACCGGCGGGGAAGGTACCGACGCTGATGTCGCTACCGGAAAGAAGAAGTAGAAGAAGCAGAGGATATGAAAACCTAACAAACTCGGCATCGGACGACTAGTGATCACAAAGTTTGCACCTGGAAAGGTTGAGCCATTAGAGCCGGAAGAACCTCGCAAGTGCTATGGGAACCAAGTAGGATGCATCCTACGGGAATGCGCGAGCATCAACGATGATGACTTAAGGAGTAAAGAACATTTGAGGCAGTTGCTCCTGACGAAGTTGCATAAGAGATTCAAGTTCCCCGGCCGGGATGATACCATAGAGCAACCGTGGGATGATCCGAAGAAGAAAAAGATTAACAATCACGCCATGGGCATGTTCAGCAATGATTTGAACTGTCGGAAATGGAGGGTGAAACGAGCTATTGAGGCTGAGGAACCCCTGTCCAAGATTCTGGAGGAAAATCCGACACTTATGGAAAAGGAGTTTGAAAAGTTCAAGGACACTTGCGCTACCGAGGCAGCCAAGGCTAAGGCTGCGAAATTCAAGAGCCTTCAGCAAACGAACACGGGGAAGCATCGCCTCGAAAGCCGTGGCTACCATGGCAAAGTCCCATATGGGATAAGGAGGACGCGGAACATGAAGCCGCGGGTCTCCCAGACCCCTTCGCGAAGTTCACCAACCCCTTGGAGCGTGACTTCATCAGGGCCCGCTACAAGTGGGACAAGAAAAATAAGGTTTTTTACATGGACGAGATCACAAGGAGATTGATTAGATTACTGTTAATTATTCTTCTACCACCTTCATTTAGCTCCTGATCAGGTCGAATACACATTTGTAAATGGTTCACGTTCCTTCTACAGGAAAAGAAACACCAGCTTGCAGCCGAAAGCCCTACTTCGCCGATGAGGCCCAAGTGGGACACCTCTCTCAACCGGGCCTTGAACGAACTTAAGGGACTTCCTTTGGGCCAGCGGCCGCAATATGGACGTGTGCACGGCGCCGGAGACGGCGCCACATGGAAGGTGTTTTATCGTGAGGGCCCATAGGCCAAGGAGCAGAAAAAGAAGTTTAGTTAGGCGGACATTGACGAGAAGGTGAAGCTAGCAGTCGAGAAAAAAGAAGCTGAGGACGCGCAAAAAGCAGCCAAGGAGAAACATGATTTGCTAAAGAAGGCATTAGATGCAGCTGTAAATGCCTACAGAAATGATTTCACTACTAACTTGGTCCCGGCTATCATCAACTGGACGAAGGAAAATCCAGACAAGACGGTACATGATTTCCCCATGCCTAGTTTCGTCGGGAGCAACTCGGTGAACAACACCACCGCACCATCACCTGCTCGTGCAACCAGGCCTGCTCTCGCACCCGCACCCGCACCCGCTCATAGCAGCCCATCCTCAGTCTCTGGCGTGCTAGGCGGGCCTTCGTCTTTGGATGATCTCGACACCCTCACAGTAATTACATGTCGCACCAACATATATATATCTGGAATATACCATTTTCATTGCCTTTCGGATGTTTTACGCCGCAGACATGTGTTTGCAGGCCGACGAAACCCCGTGCACCATACTCTACTTGATCAAAGGCCAGAAGGTGGACGCGGGAAAGGGGGTGATAACAAAGCCCTTGCAACTCATGTTCCACAACCAGCCGATGCCCGCTAGGCACTTCAGGGTTAACTTGTCCAGTGTGAAATCAGGGCACGAGGATTTGCCTCCTCCATTATGGCTGGGGGGAGAGGATGACGAGACCCTGCCGCGAACTAGAAGCTGCAAGGGTTGGGTGCTACTATGGACGAAGAATCTTCTTCGTCTAGAGCCAGTCGGTAGCACACCAATAACCACACATCAACAAGCATGTATGGAGACCACCACCCCGCCTACGCAATTACCAGCTCCTGTAGTGCCAGGTGAGAGCAGCAGACGACATGATGAAAGGGGTCCAATAGTGGCTGATGTAATCAGCCCCGTAGAACAAAGAATGGATGATGAGATGGATGAGACAGAGGACCCAATGGGTTTCCTCAATACATGCGCCTATGACGGTGACTTAGATATGATGAGTCAGCCATATGACAAATCGGGCTATCAACATGCTGATGAGGATATGGATGATCTTCCCGGATAGGAATGTCCTAGCAAGGATTGCAAGAAGTCTCTCTTCATGAAATCCTCACAGGACAAGCCTGAAGATGCTGCCTCAAGACAATCTCAACTAGCCGGGGGTCGTACAGTGCTTAGCCGGTAACACCGGGCAGGGGTTAAGGAGCCTGGAAGGTGTGCCTAAGAAAAAGGAGAGGAAGAGACCAGGGAAGATAGGCTCAGCTGCGTGCAAACAAGCCAGAGCACATAGCAGCCACACGGTGGATTCTGAAGAGGTACCCTTCAAAGGTGCGGCCATGTTCCATGTCATGGGCGAGCCGATGCTACCGCCGAAACCGCTAGAGGCACTATAAGGGATCTCAGGAGACTGCACGACCATGTGCTGTCGACTGAGAAAAGCCTACTAGCCTCGAAGGATCCAGGAAATCCAACATATGCGGCTCGTGTACGTGAGGGGAAGTGCTACGTTGACACATGGCCCGTGGAGGTATTCTTCCTGCGGTTTGACCATATCTTTGAGATGTTTCTGACAAGGCGGCTCGATTTTACAATCGTCCGCCTTTTTGCGCTACATATGAGCTCCATCATAAAGAGAGAAGAAGTCTTGCAAATCTGTATGGCGGATCCATACTACATGCACGAGTCCTTCTTGAGTCTCGGCGTCTTTGAGCATCAAACTGCTAGGCAGTACCTCCAAAACTTCATGGTACAGAATAAGGACCAGGAAATTTTCCTCCTGCCTTATCATCAAAAGTAAGCCAGTTCCGGACAACCCTTTCATACATTTCAATCATTCCTTCTCGCTCACATGGAGAATAATTTGAGGTGCCTTTTTCCCCACAGCAAGGGGCGACCGTCCTTATCGTTCTTTACCCGCGAGTCTCCCATGCCGTGTATTTGGACCCTACCAGAAACTACAAGAAGAAGAACTACACCCACATAATGAATATTCTAGATGATGCTCTCCAAGGCTTCAGCATTAGGGGTAGCCACGTGTATATCATGAAACAAAGGAACAAGAAGATGGGTTTCACGCATAAAACTAACTTCTGCTACATCCATGTCCCAAAACCAAGCAAAAAAGATGTGTCGGGGATATACCTCGCGATATGACCCGGCCGGAAGTATGACCCGGCTGGACTTGGCGCTTCACCGATGACCCGCCGGAGGAATGGCGACTCACGGGTCTGGCGGCTCACTGGTCAGATGACTCACGAGCCTGACGACTCACGGATGGCCTCGACGGCGGGTCAGATAGAAGACTAGGCCTAAGGCCCAGAAGGCCGGTTCGTTTTATGGTGGGCCGGCTTAAGAGGAAAGTGTAAGGAATATCCCCTTACAAAGGAAGCAAGACTAGGACTCCACTTGTAATTGAGTAATCCTAATCCTACTAGGACTAGTCATGTAACCCGCCCCTTCAACTTATATAAGGAGGGGCAGGGCTCCCCAAAGAGGGACAACAAGCAAGAAACAATCTCTAAGGCTAGACACAACTAAAGGGGAGCCGGCTTATGCGGCGTCTCCCTGATGAGCATAATGAGATCTAGCCACAAACAACATGTAGGGCTATTACCGGATGATATTTCCCGGGGCCCGAAGCTTTGTAAACCCTTGTCTTTCGTTGTGTCTCTCGATTCCGCTCAACCCCTCTCAAGCTACCACATAGATGTGTTGGCCTCATGACTAAGTCCTCACACTAGGACATCTGCCATGACAAATCCACGATAGTTGGCGCCCACCGTGGGGCCTGTGCACAGTGGTGTTGAGTTCTTGAAGGGATCTTTCATATGGATTGAGAAGCTCGCGGTTGACTAGATGAAGAAAAAGAAGAGGCTCGCAGGATAACCCGTCATAGGATAACTTTGGGCAGAGCCGGATCGCTGGGCTTATGTGTGTTCGCTGCCGCCGTCCTACGATCCGCCAAGACCGATAGGCGTTTGTTCCCTGTACAATTAAGAAATCTAAGCCCAATCAATCTTGATGTTCCGCAGCAAGGTGCCAGGAGCAAAGACCCAGACCAAAAAAGATGAGATCAGACAAAAAAGACATCAACAGATGCAAGCCACGCTTGAGATGAGGAAACTTGGAAGTCAAAATCGACAGCAACCTGGACCTTGTTTTGGCCTCGTTTTTTTGCTACGTCATGGGCAGCTCTCAGCAGCCGCAAATCCTGAGTTGGCTAATATTATTAAATCAGATCTGAGGCGAACTGCTGTCCGAGCAACACAGGGATCAGTCTGGTCTGATTTTATTAAACTAGATTTACCTTGTTCTCCTCTGGACCGAGGTTCACACGGAAGATGCTGGTCCTCTGGACCGACCCATACAAGAATTAAGTCGCCAGGCGCGCCTCCAGCGCAGACTCACCTCGTGGGGAGCAAAGGAAAAGCTGCAACCCTGTATAGTGTGCCAGTACGAGGCAAATCAGGAATCCACTGCTATTAAACAATTCAGCCATGGAGCATCAATCAAGTGAAAGGTGGTGCATATACTCACATCTTGGATGAGATTAGTAGTGCTCCTTGCAACTTGGAGTAACAGTACGAACCACTACTTAGATAAATAAAAGGTCAAAGCTGTTATAACAACAGAGCTCGCACCAATATCGGTGCCATACACCGTCAGGTCCGGACAGCATAAACAGACCAGAGGCCACGTCATCACCTACCCTTGAAACGCTGTCCCGAGAACACATATGCCAGCGTGTAAGGATATACATTGACTTTAGTCTCGCGATGAAGATACAGGAATAAATCTCTAGTGCTTCGGGAAAGTCAATCAGACTATTGATTCAAAGGAAAGTGCTAATTAGTCGGAAAAAAAGATAACCCAGAGGGTTGTGCTGAGCCGCATGATTTCAAGCTCCGCTACGGTCGCATTTCAAGCCGCCGTCTTCACCGTCGCCACTGCGACCTCGTGCTGAGCCACCCCAGTTGGCCCTATTCCGAGCTCCCACGGTCTCGGGAGTGGTTAAATCACCGTTGAAATTACTGGAGGTGATTCACAGACGCTATATACGACTTATCTGTTGTCCGGACAAATCAGGTGACATCCATCTAAGTTTATTTTATTAAACATATTGTTTTCATCAAAGAACAATTACTTTGGTTTGTATATTTTTATGTGCAGCAAAGGTGGTGCCATGTTGTGCCTATGAAGTGTGTGTCAGCACCATCACACACCGGCATCTGCGACCGATTACTGATGGAACAGGTGTGCGCAAGTCGCCGCCCGTGCAGCTTAATCTACATCAACCCGCTGGAGCCGCGTTGAGCCGCCCTTGCCGCTTTGAGCCGCTGGGGTTATATTAAGTCGCCGGTCTGCCTGAGCCGCCGGGGTTATATTAAGTCACCGGTCTGCCTGAGCCGCCGGAACTATATTGAGTCGCTGGTCTGCCTGAGCCACCTCTGTCGCGATAAACGGATCATCCTTCGTCTTAACAAATCAGGTGATATCCATCCAAGTTTGTTTTATTAGCACATGTTGTTTTTGTCAAAGAACAATCTATCTTTGCCTTGGTCTGCAATATTGTTTATGCAGGGCAATTATTTCTGACAAAAAGTGATATTATACCGCGGAGATGGAGGCACACCAACATCTTTTAGAATAGGTGGTCGTCGTTACTCAACGGACTCCCGGACCGGCTTACAACGACGTGGCCGTCTCTCGCGACCACGCCGGCTTACAACAAGGAGGACTACTTGCCTGTCCGCATCGGCCTACAATGCCATGGCCGGTTCATCTGTCTGTGCCGCCTTAGATGTTGCGGTTCTTTTTACCATCCGTCTCTCGCGGCCTGGTCTATATCAACATACCGGGCCACATCTGTTTGCGTGAGCTGATTATTGAATATGAGCAAGTCACTACTTGGGAAGCCCGATTTTCTTCCAACAACTTGTTGGAAAAATTATCATGTGTTATCAGCCGCCGTCTGCACTGGACGGCTCAATGAGCAGGCGCATAAGTCGCCGCCACTACGGTTTGGTTAACTTCAAAACATCCAGTTGGAAGGAACCATTGACCGAGTTGCTGACACGGCTCATACGGGATCATTTATAACCCGCCGCAGTCACCTCAACATTCTGTGGATTCACATCGCACTTTCAACACCAATGATATACACCTTCTGCTATGGTGAAATATGGAGAATCTCAAAGACAACTCCTCGAGCCACCTTGGGACTCGGGGGCTACATGAACGTGGCTCAGTAAATATTGCCAGTTTAAAGGGCGCCGGAAAATTTCCGGCTCAAAATGATGAATTCCGGTTCAAAATCCGGTTCAAGAGAAGCTCTCACATATCTGGTTCAAAATCTAGTTCAAGAGAAGCTCTCACATATCCGGTTCAAAATCCGATTCAAGAGAATCTTTCACATATCCGGTTCAAAATCCGGTTCAAGAGAAATCTGTCTCTTACAAAGCTTTGAAGCTCTTAATATCCGGTTCAAAAAGAATTTTTCTCTCACAAAGCTCGAGTTCTCAGGAAAAATTAAAGGGACCAAAGAGAGTCTGTTATAAAGCACAACTCAAACATAGGACCCTGCTTTTATGACCATTGGGAGCTGATCGTATTCGAATTTAGCTTAACCCTTTTGGTCTGACCCTGATCGTATTCGAATCAGAGTCGTTAAATATTCTCATGAACACTAGGGGGCTTCCTGTTCAAACATAGGTCGTATTCGAACCAAAGAGAACATAGCTGTCGGTACCCTCTTGATCGGCACATTGCCGAGCTCACTAGGGAGCTTCTTGATCGTATTCGAATCATAGCTCAACCCCTTTTGTGAACCGACTTTGATCGTATTCGAATCAGAGTCGTTAAAAAACTCTCAGGATCATTAGGGGGCTCCCTGTTCAAACATAGGTCGTATTCGAACCAAAGAGAACATAGCTGTCGGTACCCTCTTGATCGGTGCAACGCCAAAGCCACTGGGGGCTACATGATCGTATTCGAATCCTAGCTTAACCCCTTTGGAACGGTTTACTGATCGTATTCGAATCAGAAGCCTTGATTGTTTCTTCTTATTTGATTTAAGTTTTATTTGAACACAACCTTTATTTGACTTGAGACTTTTTTTCCAAGATCTAAGTGTAAGTGTGGTTTAGATTAGCCCGGCTTGATTTTGGATGATAAGTCACCAACACATGGGAATCATCATATCTTTGGAAGTGTTGGTCTTCACAGATTGGGTTATCACCCTTATTGTTCGGGTCACATAAACCGACAGTACAGATTCAATATCACAATGGTTATATGTGGGATATTATGAGTCACCCTGCGGTGAACCGCCCGACTGTTGACTTTGGATGATAAGTCGCCAGCATATGACAACCATAAACATTTGGAAGTTTTGGCTTCTAAAGATTGGGTTATCACCCTTACTGCCACAAGTATCATAAGCCGGCAGTACGATTCAATATCATAGGTATGATATTGTTTATACATGATTAAGTTTAAATCGGCCCTGGCTATGGACTTTAAGTCACTGGTATATTTTGATTGCGCCATTGGAATCATGCGCTTATCAATCATTGGATTATTACCCTTACTGGATACGGCGATGTAAGTTGGCAGTATGAGCCAATTTCTACAGGTATGTTTTCCTAATTATATAAATATGCGAGGTTGGATAACCCACCATGGCTTTTGACATTAAGTCGCCAGTATGTTTAGGCTTGAATGGCCTTAATCCTAGTCTTTTCCATAATTGCATAAAGACTATATTATGTTTGGGTTGTTACCTGCCCTGGCTTTGACGTTAAGTCGCCAGGGCATATGTTGTTTAAACTCTGTGCAGGATTTGCAGAAATATGACTTATATAAATGGTTAAGATCAAGCTCATTATCAAAATTGATGCTTCAAAATGATTATCCAGTCTGGATTTTCTGAAAGGCTATAAGCCTCCGGGTTATAAAAATTCTGGTTTACAATGGAGGCGTATTAAATCGCCATCGACCAAGTGCCGCTGGGTATTTAAACTCCGAATTCACTTGTTAACAGATAAGGTATTCAAAGTCGCTTTAGCGTCATGGCTATTATTTTATCAATGGATATGATTTATTCTACAATGGAAGGAATAGTCCCGAGTCGTTGCAGGCTTACCACCCGGCACTTGGGGGCTACATTATTCAGATTGAGATCATATCAAATATGCAAGTCCCATGTCACTGCCAGCATGCACCATGGCACTTGGGGGCTAATACAAAGTCATTTTTTGCTCAACTTATTGAAGACCCGATTCATGAGAGTGTAATGAGCCGGCCCTTGGGGACTACCAATTTCTCCCGTCAACAATTCAAGGTACAAAGATTTTTATCCATTATATTGAAGGGTCCATTGCTCAGTTGGTAAAGCAGAAGCCTCTTAACCTTGTGGACGTGGATTCAAGCTCCATGATGGGGGTTACATCATATGATGTTATTTTCATTGAAGTATATATCAAGTCCCAGCTCATTATTTCATAATGACCCGACCCTTGGGGGCTACACATCACTGCTCAAATCTACATGATTATATTTACAAAGTCCCTGCTCATTATTGCATAATGACCCAGCCCTTGGGGGCTACACTGGTTGAAGTTTTTATGAGCATAAGGCAATTTCAAGTCCTAGGTTGCAGCAAGCATGACAACCCGACACTTGGGGGCTACAAGTGATATGAATATAAGGGAGGTACACTTTCAAACTTGGTGTGAGCAACAGTTGTGACCCGGTGCTGTCAATATTTACAAGCTGGCAATTTTGGCAATTATAACTCGCTAGCCTCTATATCCTTAAACCGGCGGATCACCACATGAATCTTGAGTCCAATATGTTTATTAAGCTGGAGCTTTAGAAACCGACTCAAATGGATTATTTCTTATAATATTTATCTACAAGAAATCAATGTCAGCAAATTGGTTATGAACCTGGCCTGTTGACCCGGATTTTTTAGAAGAAGTGCCTAGATTTTTTTTGCATTGGCAAGGTTTGGACATATCTGTTAAAGGAGATTTGTTATAAGATCTTGAGTACGCATCCAGGAGGAAATGACAAGGACTTAAGCATGATCAGGTGCCGGTTCAGGAAAATATTTAACCCAGAGCACAACCTATCATGTTTGTTCCTGTGTTTATTTTGCAGGATCAGTTTAACATGGATAACTCCAAATTAAACTGGGGGCTAATGTCGGGGATATACCCCGTGATATGATCCGGCTGGAAGTATGACCCGGCTAGACTTGGTGCTTCACCGATGACCCGCCAGAGGAATGGCGACTCACGGGTCTGGCGGCTCACTGGTCAGACGACTCACGAGCCTGACGACTCACGGATGGCCCCGACGGCGGGTCAGATAGAAGACTAGACCTAAGGCCCAGAAGGCCGGTTCGTGTTATGGTGGGCTGGCTTAAGAGGAAAGTGTAAGGAATATTCCCTTACAAAGGAAGCAAGACTAGGACTCCACTTGTAATTGAGTAATCCTAATCCTACTAGGACTAGTCATGTAACCCGCCCCTTCAACTTATATAAGGAGGGGCAGGGCTCCCCAAAGAGGGACAACAAGCAAGAAACAGTGTCTAAGGCTAGACACAACTAAAGTGGAGCCGGCTTATGCAGTGTCTCCCTGGTGAGCATAATGAGATCTAGCCACAAACAGCATGTAGGGCTATTACCGGATGATGTTTCCCAGGGCCCGAAGCTGTCTAAACCCTTGTCTTTCATTGCGTCTCTCGATTCCGCTCAACCCCTCTCAAGCTACCACATAGATGCGTTGGCCTCACGACTAAGTCCTCACACTAGGACATCTGCCGTGACAAATCCACGACAAGATGGATTCTACATCCTCCATCTCATGATTGAGTTCAGCACGAATCACCAAAAGCTTCGCATCACAAATAGAAATGATGATCATATCCACAAGTGGGTAGAATGTCATGGAGAAGCAGATTATAAACTTAGAGATGACTTCTTTCGCATCCATAGGGACATTGTGACGATCATCATGAAAGAATTCATCGATGAGAAGGGGATGTTCCACCACGGCCCTATATCACGAGCTGACGTCCGAACTCACATAGGCATGCAATGTAATGACCTCACACCGTTCAAGAAGCTAGGGTCCATCCTTGATGATATGGAAGGATGGAACTTCTAGTGATTTACGATGCCGATGATGATGATATGTGTCGGTTAAGCTTGTATACTTTCTATAGTGATGAAACTTTGTGATGTCCATGGTCCCTGCCAAACTTGCGTAACGCTACTTTGTTAGTTTGGGTACGATGACCTGCGTACCTCTAGTTAACTAGTTTGTGTACTGTATGTTGCATCTAGTTGCTAACCCTTTCTTTTTCGTGTTGCTCTAGTATATTTTGTTGCATATTATTGTACATTCTCTTGATGAAGATGCATCTCTAATAGGTACCTAGCTTCTTGATGGCGAGGTGGCAGTGTTATGTCGTGCACAAAGCGAAGGTTCCGGGGGTGTACAACGAGTGGCCTGAGTGTCAGGAGCAAGTGAATGGGGTCTCGGGCGCCAGCCATACAGGCCTCAAAAGCAGACAAGAAGTAGAAGCTAGTTACTTGAGGTTAATGCTAGCGCGAGAGAGGACTCGTAACCTCCGCCTCATGTACTGCATAGTTCCGCTCTCACTCATAGTGATAGCTCTTCTCGCATATATCATTGTTTAGATGGACGACGATGTAGTTGCAAGTATTTGAGACTTGTATCGCTATTTTCGAAATGATGGCGAGATACCACTTTCTGTTGGATGATGATTATGATGATGACCAACTTGTATCGCTATGTATATGCTATGATTACATTTGTATGTGTATGATATGCTAGAGATTATTGTATAAAGCACAAAACAAAATTCAGCAGCACAAAATGTGGAGCAGAAAAAAAATTTCAAAAACTAATAACAGTAGCGCGGCATGGCGTTAGCAGCAGCTAGCTCTTAGCAGTAGTGCTCTTTGCACAATGGCGCTGCAGCCATTATCAGTAGCGCGTTTTCCAGACAAATGCTGCTGCTATCCCTAGTTAGCAGTAGCGCTGGTCAGGCCGTGCTACTGATAAGCATTAGCTGTAGCACCGTATCAGTAGCGCGGCCACCCGCGCTACTGATAAGAATATAACCCGCGCTACTGCTAGGATTTTCCCTATTAGTGTTCCCCCTTTATATAGGTTTGGGGGCACCACAAGGGTAGCTTACAATTGTGTGAATACACAATGAATAGGTGGGTTACATGTGACACCTTGACTAATTGAGTTGTTGTTAGGAAGCTTATGTCCAGGTGCCAGTTACTCGAGTACCTCTAACCATCATCATGCTTCTGTGGTACCCTTGCGCCATTGTCCTATCGATGTGTACCTCCTACACAAACGGTTACCTATGATGCCTCTATTAGGAATCGCTGCATGGAAAACAAAAAAAATCTATGCACATGCAATGATCTATCCATGGAGATGCATAGCAACGAGCAGGAGAGTGTGTCTACATACCCTCATAGACCGTAAGCGGAAGCGTTTCGCAACATGGTTGATGTAGTCGAACTTCTTCGTGCTTCAACTGATCAAGTACCGAACGCACGGCACCTTCGCGTTCTGCACACATTCAGCTCGGTGACGTCCCTTGCCTTCTTAATCCAGCAAGACATCGAGGTAGTAGATGAGTTCCGTCAACACGACAACATGGTGACGGTGATGGTGAAGTGATCTCCGCAGGGCTTCGCCTAAGCACTACGAAAATATGACCAGGGTGTAAACGATGGAGGAGGGTGCCTGCTACCTCCTTAGCTTGCGTTGGTTTTCCCTTAAAGAGGAAAAGGTGATGCAGCAAAGTAGCGTAAGTATTTACCTCAGTTTTGAGAACCAAGGTATCAATCCAGTAGGAGACAACGAATAAGTCACCTAATACCTGCACAAACAAT
Organism: Triticum aestivum; assembly: GCF_018294505.1. Lineage (NCBI taxonomy): Eukaryota > Viridiplantae > Streptophyta > Magnoliopsida > Poales > Poaceae > Triticum > Triticum aestivum. Next base: position 507,632,630 of record NC_057798.1, on the reverse strand, counting down.
CAAGAACCTTGCAACCAATGCGAAAAGGGGTTGTCAATCCCTTCACGGTCACTCGCAAAAGTGAGATCTAATAGAGAGAGTAAAGTAAATATTTTTGGTATTTTTGTTGTATAGATTGGAAAGTAAAGATTGCAAAATAGTAGACGAGATTCAACAATATGGAAAAGAGATGCAATATAATGGAAAAGAGACCCGGGTGCCATAGGTTTCACTAGTGGCTTCTCTCGAGATAGCATATTATTACGGTGGGTGAACAAATTACTGCCGAGCAATTGATAGAAAAGCGCATAATTATGAAGACATCTAAGGCAATGATCATGAACATAGGCATCACGTCCGTGTCAAGTAGACCGACTCCTGCCTGCATCTACAACTATTACTCCACACATCGACCGCTATCCAGCATGCATCTAGAGTATTAAGTTCATAAGAACAGAGTAACACATTAAGCAAGATGACATGATGTAGAGGGATAAACTCAAGCAATATGATATAAACCCCATCTTTTTATCCTTGATGGCAACAATACAATACGTGCCTTGCTTCCCCTACTCTCACTGGGAAAGCACACCACAAGATTGAACCCAAAGCTAAGCACTTCTCCCATGGCAAGAAAGATCAATCTAATAGGCCTAACTAAACCGATAATTCGAAGAGACTTGCAAAGATATCAAATCATGCATATAAGAATTCAGAGAAGAACCAAATAATATTCATAGATAATCTTGTTCATAAATCCACAATTCATCGGATCTCGGCAAACACACCGCAAAAGAGTATTACATCGAATAGATCTCCAAGAACATCAAGGAGAACTTTGTAGTGAGAATCAAAGAGAGAGAAGAAGCCATCTAGCTAATAACTATGGACCCGAAGGTCTGTGGTAAACTACTCACGCTTCATCGGAGAGGTAATCGTGTTGATGTAGAAGCCTTCCGTGATCGAATGACCCTCCGGCAGGACGCCGAAAAAGGTCCCAAGATGGGATCTCACAGGTACAGAAGGTTGCGGCAGTGGAAAAGTGGTTTCATGGCTCCCCCTGATGTTTTTAGGGTATAAGAGTCTATATAGGCGAAAGAAGTAGGTCGGTGGAGCTATGAGGGGCCCACGAGGGTGGGGGCGTGCCTACCCCCTGGGCGCACCCTCCGGCCTCGTGGACGCCTCATTGCGTCTCTGACTTCAACTCCAAGTCTTCTGGTTTGCTTTCGGTCCAAGAAAGATCATCGCGAAGGTTTCATTCCGTTTAGACTCTGTTTGGTATTCCTTTTCTGCAAAACTCTTAAATAGGCAAAAAACAAAAACTGGCACTGGGCCTCCGGTTAATAGGTTAGTCCCAAAACTAATATAAAATAGCTTATTAAAGCCCATTAAACATCCAAAACAGGTAATATAATAGAATGGAACAATAAAAAATTATAGATACGTTGGAGACATATCAAGCATCCCCAAGCTTAATTCCTACTCGTCCTCGAGAAGGCAAATGATAAAAACAGAATTTTTGATGTGGAATGCTACCTAACATATTTATCAATGTAATTTTGTATTGTGGCATGAATGTTCAGATCCGAAAGATTCAAGACAAAAGTTTAATATTGACACAAAAATAATAATACTTCAAGCATACTAACAAAGCAATCATGTCTTCTCAAAATAACATGGCCAAAGAAAGTTATCCCTACAAAATCATATAGTCTGGTTATGCTCTATCTTCATCACACAAAGTATTAATCATGCACAACCCCGATGACAAGCCAAACAATTGTTTCATACTTTTGGTGTTCGGAAATTTTTTCAATCTTCACGCATTACATGAGCGTGAGCCATGGACATATCACTATAGGTGGAATAGAATGGTGGTTGTGGAGAAAAAAAGGAGAAGATAGTCTGACATCAACTAGGCGTATCAACGGGCTATGGAGATGCCCATCAATAGATATGAATGTGAGTGAGTAGGTATTGCCATGCAACTGATGCGCTAGAGCTATAAGTGTATGAAAGCTCAAAACGAAACTAAGTGGGTGTGCATCCGACTTGCTTGCTGATAACCCACAAGTATAGGGGATCGCAACAGTTTTCGAGGGTAGAGTATTCAACCCAAATTTGTTGATTCGACACAAGGGGAGCCAAAGAATATTCTCAAGTATTAGCAGCTGAGTTGTCAATTCAACCACACCTGGAAACTTAGTATCTACAGCAAGGTGTTTAGTAGCAAAGTAATATGATAGTGATGGTAACGGTAACAAGAGTAAAGACAACAAAAGTAATGTTTTTGGTATTTTGTAGTGATTATAACAGTAATAATGGACAAGTAAATAAGCGAGAACCAGTATATGGAAAACTCGTAGGCACCGGATCAATGATGGATAATATGCCGGATGTGGTTCATCATGTAACAGTCATAACATAGGATGACACAGAACTAGCTCCAGTTCATCAATGTAATGTAGGCATGTATTCCGAATATAGTCATACGTACTTATGGAAAAGAACTTGCATGACATCTTTTGTCCTACCCTCCAGTGGCAGCGGGGTCCTATTGGAAACTAAGGGATATTAAGGCCTCCTTTTAATAGAGAACCAGAACAAAGCATTAGCACATAGTGAATACATGAACTCCTCAAACTATGGTCATCACAGGGAGTGGTTCCGATTATTGTCACTTCGGGGTTGCCGGATCATAACACATAATAGGTGACTATAGACTTGCAAGATAGGATCAAGAACTCACATATAGTCATGAAAACATAATAGGTTCAGATCTGAAATCATGGCACTCGGGCCCTAGTGACAAGCATTAAGCATAGCAAAGTCATAACAACATCAATCTCAGAACATAGTGGATACTAGGGATCAAACCTAACAAAACTAACTCGATTACATGATAAATCTCATCCAACCCATCACCGTCCAGCAAGCCTAAGATGGAATTACTCACGCACGACGGTGAGCATCATGAAATTGGTGATGGAGGATAGTTGATGATGACGACGGCGACGAATACCCCTCTCCGGAGCCCCGAACAGACTCCAGATCAGCCCTCCTGAGAGAGATTAGGGCTTGGCGGCGGCTCTGTATCGTAAAACGCGATGATTTCTTCTCTCTGATTTTTTTCTCCCCGAAAGCCAATATATGGAGTTGGAGTAGGCATCGGAGGGCCACCAGGGGGCCCACGAGGTAGGGGGGCACGCCCAGGGGGGGGGGGCGCCCCCACCCTCGTGGACAGGGTGTGGGCCCCCTGGTCTTCTTCTTTGGCGAGGATTTTTTAATAATTATCCTAAGACATTCCATGGAGTTTCAGATCGTTCCGAGAACTTCTATTTTCTGCACAAAAACCACACCATGGCAAATCTGCTGAAAACAGCGTCAGTCCGGGTTAGTTCCATTCAAATCACACAAGTTAGAGTCCAAAACAAGGGCAAAAGTGTTTGGAAAAGTAGATACGACGGAGATGTATCAACTCCCCCAAGCTTAAACCCTTGCTTGTCCTCAAGCAATTCAGTTGACAAACTGAAAGAGAAAAAGAAAAACTTTTACAAACTCTATTTGCTCTTGTTGTTGTAAACATGAAAAGCCAACATTCAAGTTTTAGCAAATATTATGAACTAACCATACTCACAATAACACAAAGGTCTCACAATTACTCATATCAATAGCATAATCAGGTAGCGAGCTATAATAACAAAACTCAGATGACAACACTTTCTCAAAATAATCATAACATGATATAACGAAATGGTATCTCGCTAGCCCTTTCTGAGACCGCAAAACATAAATGCAGAGCACCTTCAAAGATCAAGGACTGACTAAATATTGTAATTCATGGTAAAAGAGATCCAGTCAAGTCATACTCAATATAAACCAATAATAATGAATGCAAACGATAGTGTGCTCTCCAGCGGGTGCTTTTTAGTAAGAAGGATGATGACTCAACATAAAAGTAAATAGATAGGCCCTTTGCAGAGGGAAGCAGGGATTTGTAGAGGTGCCAGAGCTCGGTTTTAAAATAGAGATTGAATAACATTTTGAGCGGCATACTTTTGCTGTCAACGCAACAACTATGAGATGACGATATCTTCCATGCTAAACAAATTATAGGCGGTTCCCAAACAGAAAGGTAAAGTTTATACTCCCCCTCCTCCACAAGCATCAATCCATGGCTTGCTCGAAACAACGAGTGCCTCCAACATTCAACGGGTCCCAAGGGGAGTTTTGTTTGCAATTATTTTGATTTAGTTTTCATAAAGCATGCGACTGGGCATCCCGGTGACCAGGCATTTTCTCGTGAATGAGGAGCGGAGTCCACTCCTCTTGAGAATAACCGCCTAACATGGAAGATAAGGACAACCCTAGTTGAAACATGAGCTGCTCAAGGATACAAAACATAATTTTATTTGAAGGTTTGGAGTTTGGCACATACAAATTTACTTGAAACGGCAGGTTAATACCGCATATAGGAAGGTATAGTGGACTCATATGGAACAACTTTGGTGTTTAAGGAGTTTGGATGCACAAGCAGTATTCTCGCTTAGTAGAGGTGAAGGCTAGCAAATGACTGGGAAGCGACCAACTGAGAGAGCGACAACACTCGTAAACATGCATCAAAATAAATTTACACCGAATACAAGCATGAGTAGGATATAATCCACCATGAACATAAATATCATGAAGGCTATGTTGATTTGATTCAACTACATGCGTGAACATGTGCCAAGTCTAGTCACTCAATTAATTTAAAGGAGGATACCATCCCATCATACCGCATCATAATCATTCTAATAGCATGTTGGCATGCAAGGCAAACCATTATAACTCATAGCTAATCAAGCATGGCACAAGCAACTATAATCTCTAAATGTCATTGAAAATATGCTTACTTCATAATAGCTAACTCAGGAACGATGAATCATCATATTTACAAAAACAAGAGAGGTCGAGTTCATACTAGCTTTTCTCATCCCAATAAGTCCATCATATATCATCATTATTGCCTGTCACTTGCACGACCGAACGATATGAATAATAATAAGAGTGCACGTGCATTGGACTAAGCTGGAATCTGCAAGCATTCAATAACCAGGAGAAGACAAGTAATATGGGCTCCAAGTTAAATAAACAATCATGCACATAAGAGCCACTTCAACAATTTAATCATGGTCTTCTCCTACTGACCCCTAAAGAAAAGAAAAGGAAAACTATTTACATGGGAAAGCTCCCAACAAGCAAAAGAAGAATGGGAAATATTTTTGGGTTTTCCTTTTCAAATACTACATCAAAGAAATAAAGTACTACTGAATTTTTTGTTTTTGTTTTTCTAAAGGTTTAATAAACACACAAGAAGAACGCAGGAAAAAGAAAATAAACTAGCATGGATATTACAGTGAAAGAGTATGAACACCGACATCTAGCAATGAGTGTGTGTGAACATGAATGTAATGTCGGTGGGAAATACGTACTCCCCCAAGCTTAGGTTTTTAGCCTAAGTTGGTCTATTGCCAGGGATGGCCTGGCGGATACTCGTAAGTGAAGTTGGGGTCATACTATGATGTAGCGGCTATAGCCTCCTGAGCCGCAGCGTAGCGTCGGGCTGTCTCAGCTCTTTTCTCATACTCATCTGCCTCCTCTATGGTAATAATATATCTTCCTTTTGTCTGCGAATAAAAGAAGGCAGGAGCAGGAAGAGCAATATGGACTACATGCCATTTGTTAAAGATTAGTCGATATTGGAAAGGTGGTTCAGTCCTCTCAACAAACTGGTGGAAAACCATAGAATCAAAATCCAAATAAGTAAAGGGTAACTCCATATCACCCTCGAATGTCTATCTCAAGAAAATTAGCTAAGAGGGTTGCATAAATTCCTCCAAAGAAATCTCCGTTATATCTGTTATGATGCAACCTACAAGCTACGATGGCTCCCAAGTGATAAGATTGGTCTCCTAACACAGCACTTCTGAGAATGCTAAGATCAGGGTCACACAAGTGACATACTTCATCCTTAGCATTAATGCATCTACCTATAAAGAGAGCAAAATAGTGTATAGCAGGGAAATGAATGCGCCCTAAAGTGGCTTGTGTTATATCTCTAGATTCCCCCACCGTTATTTTAGCAAGAAAGTCTCTATATTCAGATTTAAGGGGATCCCTGACATTACTTCATGATGGAAGCTTGCAAGCAGAAGTGAAATCCTCTAAGTCCATGGTATAATATTTTTCATAAAGGTCAAACATGACTGAAGGAGAATTACGCGAAGATGAAAACTCAAACCTCCTCACAAATGAACTTCTGAGATCATGATACTGGGGGCATTTGTCAGCTTCAAAGTCCTCAAGACCGGCGTTGCGCAAATATGCGCTAAATTCTTCTTTGATTACCACTTGATTCATAAAATTTTCCGAAGGCCATTCACAGGGCCTAACAGGAGCATCTCTTGGTGGTTCCTCGTCAGCATCACGTATTGCAAGCCTGGGGCCTTGTTTCCTTGAAAGAGCCACCTTGGAACATCCTCCTAAACATATTGTTTCCTCTGAAAAACTTCTGAAATTTTTAGTAACTTCAAATAAAAGTGAACCAACTTCAATAAAATTGATAGCAACAACTCCTGTAGGTGCCTAGAGCCTATATAAAGCATTGGAACTACTTGGAACCATATAAATTTGACATGCAAGCTCAATAACATGGTCACCTATGCAGCACAAATTTGCAATGAATAAAGCACTAGAACAAAAACTAATTGGACCAATGGAGGAGTCACATACCAAGGAACAATCTCCTCAAGCAGTTTTGCAAGAGGTGCTTTGAGCAAGGAGATCGAAAATCACAGCAACGGGGGCTGGAACTCGTGCTTGAGTTGGTTTTTCGTGTTTGTGTGAGGCAGAGGAAGAAGATGGGTGCAGGAATAAGTGAAGGAGGGCCACCAGGGGCCCACGAGGCACGGGAGCGAGCCTAGGGGGTAGGGCGCGCCCTCCACCCTCGTGGCCAGGTGGCAGCTCCCCCCGCGGTGATTTTTGCACAATAAATTCTTAAATATTCCCGAAAAAATCATATTAAATTGGCATGGAATTCTGAGGACTTTTATTTTCGGGATATTTTTATATTGTACGGATAAGTCAGGAGACAGACAGAAAAATACTATTTTACTTTATTTCTACTGAATAACAGGAAATATAAAGAGGGTACAAAAGGTTGTGCTTCTAGTTTCATCCATCTCATGTTCATAAAAAAGAATCCACTAACAAGGTTGATCAAGTCTTGTTAACGAGCTCATTCCGATTAACAAGGAACCGGAGAAATTTCAAATAGCACTAAGTTACCTCAACGGGGATATGAAAATCCCCAACAATAAGTATATCATACTTTTTCTTGACAATAGGGAGAGGAAATTCAAAACCTCCAAATATAATCGATGGAATTTTTCCAATAGAGTTGATACTGCGGACCTGATGTTGTTTCCTCGGAAAGTGTACCATGTGCTCATTGCCATTAACATGAAAAGTGACATTGCCTTTGTTGCAATCAATAACAGCCCCTGCAGTATGAAGGAAAGGTCTTCCAAGAATAATAGACATACTATCATCCTCAGGGATATCAAGAATAACAAAGTCCATTAAAATAGTAACGTTTGCAACCACAAAAGGCACATCCTCACAAATACCGACAGGTATAGCAGTTGATTTATCAGCCATTTGCAAAGATATTTCAGTAGGTGTCAACTTATTCAAGTCAAGTCTATGATATAAAGAGAGAGGTATAACACTAACACCAGCTCCAAGATCACACAGAGCAGTTTTAACATAATTTCTCTTAATGGAGCATGGTATAGTAGGTACCCCGGGATCTCCAAGTTTCTTTGGTATTCCACCCTTAAAAGTATAATTAGCAAGCATGGTGGAAATTTCAGCTTCAGGTATCTTTCTTTTATTAGTAATAATATCCTTCATATACTTAGAATAGGGATTTGTTTTGAGCACATCAGTTAATCGCATACGCAAAAAGATAGGTCTAATCATTTCAGCAAAGCGCTCAAAATCCTCATCATCCTTTTTCTTGGATGGTTTCGGGGGAAAAGGCATTGGTTTTTGAACCCATGGTTCCCTTTACCATGTTTCCTAGCAATGAAGTCTCTTTTATCATAGCGTTGATTCCTTGATTGTGGGTTATCAAGATCAACAGCAGGTTCAGCTTCTACATCATTATCATTACTAGGTTGAGCATTAACATGATCATTATCATTAACATTATCACTGGGTTCATGATCATCACCTAATTGTGTTTCAGCATCAGAAATAGAAATATCATTTGGATTCTCAGGTGGTTCAGCAATAGGTTCACTAGAAGTTTGCAAAGTCCTATCATTTTGCTTTTTCTTCTTTTTAGAAGAACTAGGTACATCAATATCATTTCTCTGAGAATCTTGCTCGATTCTCTTAGGGTGGCCTTCAGGATACAAAGGTTCCAGAGTCATTCTACAGGTTCTAGTAGCCACTCTAACAGCATAATCATTTTTCTTACTATTCATTTCATCAAGCGCTTCTTTTTGAGCTTTAAGCACTTGTTCTACTTGAGTGGTAACCATAGAAGCATCTTTGCTAACAAGTTTAAGTTCACCTCTAATATCAACCATATAATCACCCAAGCGTTTAATCATATAAGCATATTGTTTTAATTGTCTACCAAAATAAGCATTAAAGTCATCTTGCTTAAACATAAATTTATCAAACTCATCCAAGCACTGACTAGCAATTTTAGTAGGAGGGACTTCAGGTTTATCATATCTATAGAGAGAATTTACCTTTACTACCTGTGTCGGGACATCGGGAGGTTCTCCAGTAAATAAGTAATTGAGATCATATACTTCTTCAACAGGCGGTAGATTAAGACCGTGTATTTCTTCAATAGGAGGTAAATTCTTAACATCTTCAGCTTTAATACCTTTTTCTTTCATAGATTTCTTTGCCTCTTGCATATCTTCAGGACTGAGAAATAGAACACCTCTCTTCTTCAGAGTTGGTTTAGGAATAGGTTCAATAATTGGCTCAGAAATTGGTTCAGGAGCTAGCTTAGGAGGTGCCCAATTATTTTCATTTTTCAACATATTGTTCAATAGAATTTTAGCTTCATCCGGTGTTCTTTCCCTGAAAAGAGAACCAGCACAACTATACAGGTAATCTTTGGAAGCATCGGTTAGTCCATTATAAAAGATATCATGTATTTCAGGTTTCTTAAGAGGATGATCAGGCAAAGCATTAAGTAACTTGAGAAGCCTCCCCCAAGCTTGTGGGAGACTCTCTTCTTCAATTTGCACGAAGTTATATATTTCCCTCAAGGCTGCTTGTTTCTTATGAGCAGGGAAATATTTAGCAGAGAAGTAGTAAATCATATCCTGGGGACTTTGCACACAACCAGGATCAAGAGAATTAAACCATATCTTAGCATCACCCTTTAATGAGAACGGAAATATTTTGAGTAAATAAAGGTAGCGCGATCTCTCATTATTAGTAAACAGGGCAGCTATATCATTCAACTTAGTAAGATGTGCCACAACAGTTTCAGATTCATAGCCATAGAAAGGATCAGATTCGACCAAAGTAATTATATCTGGATCAACAAAAAAATCATAATAATCCTTATCGGGAACACAAATAGGTGAAGTAGCAAAAGCAGGTTCAGGTCTCATTCTATCTCTAAAAGATTCTTTACTCCATTTAACTAGCAACCTCTTAAGTTCATATCTATCCTGGCAAGCAAGGATAGCTGCAGAAGATTCTGCATCAAAAAGATAACCTCCAGGAATAGGAGGCATATTTTCATCATAACTCTCATCATTGTATTCAGGTGCAATAATTTCTCTTTCTCTAGACCTAGCAATTTGCTCATCAAGAAATTCACCAAGGGGCACAGTAGTATCAAGCATAGAAGTGGTTTCATCATAAGTATCACGCATAGCAGAAGTGGCATCATCAATAACATGCGACATATCAGAATTCATAACAGTAGCATGTTTAGGCGTCGCAAGCTTACTTATAACAGAAGGAGAATCTAGTGCAAGGCTAGATGGCAGTTCCTTACCTCCCCTCGTAGTTGAGGGCAAAATCTTGGTCTTAGCCTCTTTCAAGTTCTTCATAGTGTCCAGCAGATATAAATCCCAAGTGACTCAAAGAATAGAGCTATGCTCCCCGGCAACGGTGCCAAAAAAAGGTCTTGATAACCCACAAGTATAGGGGATTGCAACAGTTTTCGAGGGTAGAGTATGCAACCCAAATTTGTTGATTCGACACAAGGGGAGCCAAAGAATATTCTCAAGTATTAGCAGCTGAGTTGTCAATTCAACCACACCTGGAAACTTAGTATCTGCAGCAAGGTGTTTAGTAGCAAAGTAATATGATAGTGATGGTAACGGTAACAAAAGTAAAGACAACAAAAGTAATTTTTTTGGTATTTTGTAGTGATTGTAACAGTAATAACGGAAAAGTAAATAAGCGAGAACCAGTATATGGAAAACTCGTTGGCACCGGATCAATGATGGATAATTATGCCAGATGTGGTTCATCATGTAACAGTCATAACATAGGGTGACACAGAACTAGCTCCAGTTCATCAATGTAATGTAGGCATGTATTCCGAATATAGTCATACGTGCTAATGGAAAAGAACTTGCATGACATCTTTTGTCCTACCCTCCCGTGGCAGCGGGGTCCTATTGGAAACTAAGGGATATTAAGGCCTCCTTTTAATAGAGAACCGGAACAAAGCATTAGCACATAGTGAATACATGAACTCCTCAAACTATGGTCATCACCGGGAGTGGTTCCGATTATTGTCACTTCGGGGTTGCCGGATCATAACACATAGTAGGTGACTATAGACTTGCAAGATAGGATCAAGAACTCACATATATTCATGAAAACATAATAGGTTCAGATCTGAAATCATGGCACTCGGGCCCTAGTGACAAGCATTAAGCATAGCAAAGTCATAGCAACATCAACCTCAGAACATAGTGGATACTAGGGATCAAACCCTAACAAAACTAACTCGATTACATGATAAATATCATCCAACCCATCACCGTCCAGCAAGCCTACGATGGAATTACTCACACACGACGGTGAGCATCATGAAATTGGTGATGGAGGATGGTTGATGATGACGACGGCGACGAATCCCTCTCTCCGGAGCCTCGAACGGACTCCAGATCAGCCCTCCCGAGAGAGATTAGGGCTTGGCGGCGGCTCCGTATCGTAAAACGCGATGATTTCTTCTCTCTGATTTTTTTCTCCCCGAAAGCCAATATATGGAGTTGGAGTAGGCATCGGAGGGCCACCAGGGGGCCCACGAGGTAGGGGGGCGCGCCCGG
>NC_057798.1:507611247-507621024 GCF_018294505.1 Triticum aestivum | reverse complement strand
TTTTAATAATTATCCTAAGACATTCCGTGGAGTTTCAGATCGTTCAGAGAACTTTTATTTTCTACACAAAAACAACACCATGGCAAATCTGCTGAAAACAGCGTCAGTCCGGGTTAGTTCCATTCAAATATCACAAGTTAGAATCCAAAACAAGGGCAAAAGTGTTTGGAAAAGTAGATACGACGGAGACGTATCACTTGCTCACGAAGACCTGGGGCACTTTTTAGGAAGCCCATCATTAGAATATACAAGCCAAGTTCTGCAATGAAAAATTCCCACTAGTATATGAAAGTGTCAATATAGGAGACTCTCTATCATGAAGATCATGGTGCTACTTTGAAGCACAAGTGTGGTAAAAGGATAGTAGCATTGCCCCTTCTCTCTTTTTCTCTCATTTTTTTATTTGGGAATTTTCTCTTTTTTTCATGGCCTCTTTTTTTTGTCTAGAGTCTCATCCCGACTTGTGGGGGAATCATAGTCTCCATAATCCTTTCCTCACATGGGAAAATGCTCTAATAATGAAGATCATCACACTTTTATTTACTTACAACTCAATACTTAGAAAAAAATATGACTCTTCGTGAATGCCTCCGGCGGTGTACCAGGATGTGCAATGATTCAAGAGTGACATGTATGAAAAATTATGAATCGTGGCTTTGCCACAAATACGATGTCAACTACATGATCATGCAAAGCAATATGACAATGATGGAGCATGTCATAATATACAGAACGGTGGAGAGTTGCATGGCAATATACCTCAGAATGGCTATGGAAATGCCATAATAGGTAGGTATGGTGGCTGTTTTGAGGAAGGTATATGGTGGGTGTACGGTACCGGCGAAAGTTGCGCGGTACTAGAGAGGCTAGCAATGGTGGAAGGGTGAGAGTGCGTATAATCCATGGACTCAACATTAGTCATAAAGAACTCACATACTTATTGCAAAAATCTATTAGTTATCAAAAGGAAGTACTACGCGCATGCTCCTAGGGGGATAGATTGGTAGGAAAAGACCAACGCCCGTCCCTGACCGCCACTCATAAGCAAGACAATCAATAAATAAATCATGCTCCAACTTCATCACATAACAGTTCACCATACGTGCATGCTACAAGAATCGCAAACTTTAACACAAGTATCTCTCAAATTCACAACTACTCTACTAGCATGACTCTAATATCACCATCTTCATATCTCAAAACAATCATAAAGAATCAAACTTCTCATAGTATTCAATGCACTTTCTATCAAAGTTTTTATTATACCCATCTTGGATGCCCATCATATTATGACTAATTTTATAACCAAAGCAAATTACCATGCTGATACGTCCATTTTGCATGATGCTTTCATATTGATATTTATTGCATTATGGGCTGTTATTACATGATATATCACAATACTTATGCCTATTCTCTCTTATTTTACAAGGTTTACATGAAGAGGGAGAATGCCGGCAGCTGGGATTCTGGGCTGGAAAAGGAGCAAATATTAGAGACCTATTCTGCATAGCTCCAAAAGTCCAGAAACTCCCGAAAAGTCATTTTTGGAATTAATAATAAATACTGGCGAAAGAATCAGCGTCAAGGGGCCCACACCCTGTCCATGAGGGTGGGCGGCGCGCCCCCTCCCTAAGGCGTGCCCCCTGCCTCATGGGCCCCCTGATAGCCCTCCGGTGGCCATCTTTTGCTATATGAATTTTTTTTACCCTGGAAAAAATCTTAAGCAAGCTTACGGGACGAAACTCCGCCGCCACGAGGCGGAACCTTGGTGGAACCAATCTAGGGCTCCGGCGGAGCTGTTCTGCCGGGGAAACTTCCCTTCGGGAGGGGGAAATCATCACCATCACCAACAATCCTCTCATCGGAAGGGGGTCAATCTCCATCAACATCTTTACCAGCACCATCTCCTCTCAAACCCTAGTTCATCTCTTGTATCCAATCTTTGTACCAAAACCTCAGGTTGGTACCTGTGGGTTGCTAGTAGTGTTGATTACTCCTTGTAGTTGATGCTAGTTGGTTTATTTGGTGGAAGATCTTATGTTCAGATCCTTAATGCTTATTAATACCCCTCTGATTATGAACATGAATATGATTCGTGAGTAGTTACGTTTGTTTCTGAGGACATGGGAGAAGTCTTGCTATAAGTAGTCATGTGAATTTGGTATTCGTTCGATATTTTGATGAGATGTATTTTGTCTCTACTCTAGTGGTGTTATGTGAATGTCGACTATATGACACTTCACTATTGTTTGGTCCTAGAGGAAGGCATTGGGAAGTAATAAGTAGATGATGGGTTGCTAGAGTGACAGATGCTTAAACCCTAGTTTATGCATTGCTTCGTAAGGGGCTGATTTGGATCCATATGTTTCATGCTATGGTTAGGTTTACCTTAATACTTCTTTTGTAGTTGCGTATGCTTGCAATAGGGGTTAATCATAAATGGGATGCTTGTCCAGAAAGGGAAGTACCCAAGCACCGGTCCACCCACATACCAAATTATCAACGTAACGAAGGCGAATCATATGAGCGTGATGTAAACTAGCTTGACGATAATTTCCATGTGTCCTCGGGAGCGCTTTTCTCATATAAGAACTTGTCCAGGCTTGTCCTTTGCTACGAAAAAGGATTGGGCCATCTTGCTGCACCTTATTTACTTTCAATGCTTGTTACCCGTTACAGATTACCTTGTCACAGAACTATTTGTTACGGATAATTTCAGTGCTTGCAGAGAATACCTTACTGAAAACCGCTTGTCATTTCCTTCTGCTCCTCGTTGGGTTCGACACTCTTACTTATCGAAAGGACTAGGATAGATCCCCTACACTTGTGGGTCATCAAGACTCTTTTCTAGCGCCGTTGCTGGGGAGTGAAGCGCCTTTGGCAAGGAAAAATTTATATAGTGTGCTGAAATTTATTGTCACTTGTTACTATGGAACATAATCCTTTGAAGGGCTTGTTCGGGGTATCTTCACCCCAACCAGTAGAGCAAAGAGTTGCTCCTCAACCTACTGAACCTACTAAAAATGTTTACTTTGAAATTCCTTCGGTTATGGTAGAGAAACTGCTAGCTAATCCTTTTATAGGAGATGGAACATTACATCCCGACTTGCACCTAATCTATGTGGATGAAGTTTGTGGATTATTTAAGCTTGCAGGTATGCCCGAGGATGTTATCAAGAAGAAGGGCTTCCCTTTATCTTTGAAGGGAGAGGCATTGACATGGTTTAGGCTATGTGATGATATGGGATCATGGAACAACAACCGATTGAAATTGGAATTTCGTCAGAAGTTTTGTCCTATGCATCTTGTTCATCGTGATCGTAATTACATATATAATTTTTGGCCTCGCGAAGGAGAAAGCATCGCTCAAGCTTGGGGGAGGCTTAAGTCAATGTTATATTCATGCCCCAATCATGAGCTCTCAAGAGAAATGATTATTCAAATTTTTTATGCTCGGCTTTCTCTCAACAATCGCTCCATGCTCGATACTTCTTGTGTTGGGTCTTTTATGATGAAGACTATTGAATTCAAATGGGATTTATTGGAAAGAATTAAACGCAACTCTGAAGATTGGGATCTCAACGAAGGTAAGGAGTCAGGTATGACACCTAAGTTTGATTGTGTTAAATCTTTTATGGATACCAATGTCTTCCGTGAATTTAGCACTAAATATGGACTTGACTCTGAGATAGTAGCTTATTTCTGTGAATCATTTGCTACTCATGTTGACCTCCCTAAGGAGAAGTGGTTTAAATATAATCCTCCCACTGAAGTAAAAGTAGTTGCACCTATTAAAGTTGAGGAAAAGACTATCACTTATAATGATCCTATTGTCCCTACTACTTATACTGAGAAACCACCTTTTCCTGTTAGGATAAAAGATCATGCTAAAGCTTCAAATGTGGTTCGTAAGAGTAATACTAAAACACCTACACCACATGAGCAAATTAAAGTTGAACCTAATATTGCTGTGGTTAAAGATCTCTTGGCTGATAATATTGATGGACATGTTATTTACTTCTGTGATGAAGCCGCTAGAACTGCTAGACCCGATTCTAAGAATAAACATAGACCTGTTGTCGGCATGCATGTTATTTCTGTTAAAATAGGAGATCATTGTTATCATGGCTTATGTGATATGGGTGCTAGTGCTAGTGCAATGCCTTATTCCTTATATATAGAAATTATGCATGATATTGCACCTGCTGAGATAGAAGAAATAGATGTCACAATTAAGCTTGCCAATAGAGATACTATTTCACCATTTGGGATTGTTAGAGATGTTGAAGTCTTGTGTGGGAAAGTTAAATATCCTGCTGATTTTCTTGTTCTTGGTTCCCCACAAGATAGCTTTTATCCCATTATAGTTGGTAGACCCTTCTTGAATACTGTTAATGCCAAGATAGACTGCGAAAAAGATATTGTTATGATTGGTTTGGATGATATGACTCATGAGTTTAATTTTGCCAAATTTGGTAGACAACACCATGATAAAGAATTGCCTAGTAAGGATGAAATTATTGGTCTTGCTTCTGTTGCTGTGCCCCCTAATGATCCTTTAGAACAATATTTGCTGGACCATGAAAATGATATGTTCATGAATGAAAGAAGGGAAATAGATGAAGTATTCTTTAAACATGGACCTATTTTAAAACACAACTTGCCAGTTGAAATTCTAGGGGATCCTCCACCACCCAAGGGTGATCCCGTGTTCGAGCTTAAACCATTACCTGGTACTCTTAAATATGCTTATCTTGATGAAAATAAAATATATCCTGTTATTATTAGTGCTAACCTTTCAGAGCAGGAAGAGGAGAGATTATTGAAAACTCTGAAGAAGTACCGTCCTGCTATTGGATATACTCTTGATCATCTTAAGGGCATTAGTTCCACTCTATGTCAACACAAAATAAAATTGGAGGAAGACGCCAAACCAGTTATTGATCACCAACGACGGTTAAATCCTAAGATGAAGGAAGTGGTAAGAAAGGAAATACTAAAGCTCCTAGAGGCAGGTATAATTTATCCCGTTGCTGATAGTAAGTGGGTAAGTCCTGTCCATTGTGTCCCTAAGAAGGGAGGTATTACTGTCGTTCCTAATGATAAAGATGAATTGATTCCACAAAGAATTGTTACAGGTTATAGAATGGTAATTGATTTCCGCAAATTAAATAAAGCTACTAAAAAGGATCATTACCCTTTACCTTTTATCTATCAAATGCTAGAAAGATTATCCAAACATACACATTTTTGCTTTCTAGATGGTTACTCTGGTTTCTCTCAAATACCTGTGTTAACGGAGGATCAAGAAAAGACCACTTTTACTTGTCCTTTCGGTACTTTTTCTTATAAATGTATGCCTTTTGGTTTATGTAATGCACCTGCTACCTTTCAAAGATGCATGATGGCTATATTCTCTGACTTCCGTGAAAAGATTTGTGAAGTTTTCATGGATGATTTCTCCGTTTATGGATCTTCTTTTGATGATTGCTTGAGCAACCTTGATCGAGTTTTGTAGAGATGCGAAGACACTAGCCTTGTCTTGAATTGGGAGAAGTGTCACTTTATGGTTAATGAAGGCATTGTCTTGGGAGAAGTGTCACAAATTTTTTGAAAGAGGTATTGAAGTTGATAAAGCTAAAGTTGATGCTATTGAAAAGATGCCGTGTCCCAAGGACATTAAAGGTATAAGAAGTTTCCTTGGTCATGCCGGTTTTTATAGGAGGTTCATTAAAGACTTATCTAAAATTTCTAGGCCTCTGACCAATTTATTACAAAAAGATATTCCTTTTGTCTTCGATGATGATTGTGTAGAAGCATTTGAAATACTTAAGAAATCTTTGATTTCTGCACCTATTGTTTAGCCACCTGATTGGAATTTACCCTTTGAAATTATGTGTGATGCTAGTGATTGTGTCGTAGGCGCTGTTCTAGGACAAAGAGTTGATAAGAAATTAAATGTTATTCAATATGCTAGTAAAACTCTAGACAGTGCCCAGAGAAATTATGCTACTACAGAGAAAGAATTTCTAGGAGTTGTATTTGCTTGTGATAAGTTCAGACCTTATATCGTTGATTCTAAAGAAACTATTCACACTGATCATGCTGCTATTAAATTTCTTATGGAAACGAAAGATGCTAAACCTAGACTTATTAGATGGGTTCTCTTGCTACAAGAATTTGATTTACATATTATTGATAGAAAGGGAGCTGAGAACCCCGTTGCAGACAACTTGTCTAGGTTAGAGAATGTTCTTGATGACCCACTACCTATTGATGGTAGCTTTCCTAGTGATCAATTAGCTGTCATAAATGCTTCTCGTACTGCTCCATGGAATGCTGATTATGCTAATTGCATTGTTGCTAAATTCATACCACCTAGTTTCACATACCAGGAAAAGAAACAGTTTTTCTATGATTTAAGACATTACTTCTAGGATGACCCACACCTTTATAAAGGAGTAGATGGTGTTATTAGACGTTGTGTACCTGAGCATGAACAGGAACAAATCCTATGTAAGTGTCACTCTGAGGCATATGGAGGACAACATGCTGGAGATATAACTGCACATAAGGTGTTGCAATCTGGTTTTTATTGGCCTACTCTCTTCAAGGATGCCCGTAAGTTTGTCCTGTCTTGTGATGAATGTCAAAGAATTGGTAATATTAGTAGACGTCAAGAAATGCCTATGAACTATTCTCTTGTTATTGAAACATTTGATGTTTGGTGCTTTGATTATATGGGACCATTTCCTTCCTCTAATGGGTATAAACATATTTTAGTTGCTGTTGATTACGTTACTAAGTGGGTAGAAGCTATTCCAACTAGTAGTGTTGATCATAACACCTCTATTAAGATGCTTAAACAACTTATATTTCCAAGATTTGGAGTCCCTAGATACTTAATGACTGATGGTGGTTCACATTTTATTCATGGTGCTTTTTGTAAAATGATTGCTAAGTATGATGTTAATCATAGAATTGCATCTCCCTATCACCCACAATCTAGTGGCCAAGTAGAGCTGAGTAACAGAGAGCTTAAATTAATTTTGCAAAAGACTGTTAATAGATCTAGAAAGAATTGGTCCAAGAAACTTGATGATGCATTATGGGCTTACAAAACTGCATATAAAAATCCTATGGGTATGTCTCCATATAAAATGGTTTATGGAAAAGCATGTCACTTACCTCTTGAACTAGTACATAAGGCATATTGGGCTATTAAAGAGCTCAATTACGATTTCAAATTTTCCGATGAGAAGAGGTTATTTGACATTAGCTCACTTGATGAATGGAGAACTCAAGCCTATCAAAATGCCAAATTATTTAAGGAAAACGTTAAAAGATGGCATGACAAAAGGATACAAAAGCGTGAGTTTAATGTATGTGATTATGTGTTGCTTTTCAACTCTCGTTTAAGATTTTTTGCAGGAAAAATTCTCTCTAAATGGGAAGGTCCTTACGTTATCGAGGAAGTCTATCGTTCCAGAGCCATAAAAATCAACAACTTCGAAGGCACAAATCCGAAGGTAGTGAACGGTCAAAGAATCAAACATTATATCTCAGGTAATCCAATAAATGTTGAAACTAATGTTATTGAAACCGTAACCCCGGAGGAATACATAAGGGACACCTTCCAGAACGTTCCAGACTCCAAAAAGGAATAGGTACGTGGTATGGTAAGTAAACCGACTCCAAAACAGTTGTAACATCAATTTTTCTCCATTTTGGAATATTTAAGAAAATAGGAAAATAATAAGTAGTCCGGGAAGGACATGAGGCGTCCACGAGGGTGGAGGGCGCGCCCCCTGCCTCATGGGCACCTCGTGTGCTCTCCGGACTCCGTTTTCTTGCATGATACTTCTTTTGGTTGGTAAAAATTCATTATATAATCTCCCGAAGGTTTTGACCACCGTATCACACAATTATCCTCTGTTTTTGCCTTGAGTTTTTTCCGTCGCAGATTTGAACAATATGTCATCTCAGGATTCGAAGGAGAAAGCTATGTGGCTGATTACCTTGCATACCCTAAGGTCTATGGGGACGTGGACCATTATGGTTGGACCACTGGGGAAGAAGAAGACTACAAGCCTAAGGGAAAGGAGGATACGAGCTCAGATGAAGAAGAAGTCCCATTACCTCAATCTGGGGACATGCATGTGGAGTTTAAAAAGTCAAGCCTCCCTGATAGAGCAAAGACACCTAAGATCGAGTTCGTCCCTTTTCGTCTCTTGCAGGAGAACAAACTAGAACTATGCAAAAAGATGATTAAGGGAGCAAAACTCTATCCTCAAACGCAAATTAAGGAAAAGGCCTACATCATCAACAACTCCATCATCACCACCTCCCAAGAAATAGGCATAATCACATGGATATGGGCACTCCCCTTGGCAACTGCCAAGCTTGGGGGAGGTGTCCCGGTATCGTATCACCATCACACTCCTATCTTTAGCGTTTTACTTAGTTCGATCCTTTTAGTAATATCTTGATCTAGTAGAATAAAGTCTTGGTATGATTTAGTTTTGAGTTTTGCCTTATGATCCCTTTATGTAATCGAGTCCGTGAGCTATATATAATAATGATTAGTGTTGAGTCAAGGGCTTTGCTGTTTTGCTATGATCTTGAGGGAATAAAAAGAAAAAGAAATAATAAAAAGAAATAAAGAGATCATATTGATCTTATGGAGAGTAATGACTTCACATATAAAGAGTATGATTAATAAAAGTTGTTGAGAGTTGGCAAACATAGTTTTGGTCATCGTTGCAATTAATAGGAAGTAATAAATAAAGAGAGGTTCTCACATACAAATATACTATCTTGGACATCTTTTATGATTGTGAGAACTCATTAAAATATGACATGCTAAAGAGTTGACGTTGGACAAGGAAGACAACGTAGTGGGTTATTTTTTCTTATATTTGAAATAAAGTATATTGTCATGGATCATCCAACATGTTGAGCTTGCCTTTCCCCCTCATGCTAGTCAAATTCCTTGCACCAAGTAGAAATTACTTGTGCTTCCGAAATACCCTTAAACTAGTTTTGCGATGAGAGTCCACCATATCTACCAATGGATTGAGTAAGATCCTTCAAGTTAGGTTGTCATGTTGCATGCAATAAAAATTGTTCTCTAAATATGTATGTCTTATTAGTGTGGAGAAAATAAGCTTTATACGATCTTGTGATATGGAAGTAATAAAAGCGACATATTGCATGATAATGGTCTCTATCACAAGTGGCAATATAAAGTGACGTTCTTTCGCATTAAGATTTCCTGCATCCAACCATAAAAGCACATGACAACCTCTGCTTCCCTTTTCGAAGGGCCTATCTTTTATTTTTGTCTTATACATTATGCAAGAGTCATGGTGATCTTCACCTTTCCTTTTTACATTTTATCCTTTTGCAAGCACCTCGTGTTGGAAAGATCCTGATATATATATATCCAATTGAATGTAAGTTAGCATGAACTATTATTGTTGACATTACCCTTGAGGTAAAAGGTTGGGAGGCAACACTATAAGCCCCTATCTTTCTCTGTGTCCGATTAAAACTCCATACCAGTAAGTATTGCGTGAGTGTTAGCAATTGTGAAAGACTAAATGATGGTTGAGTATGTGGACTTACTGAAAATCTCTTATATTGACTCTTTCCGACGTTATGATAAATTGCAATTGCTTCAATGACCAAGATTATAGTTGTTAGTTTTCAATGAAGTTTTTACTCATACTTGCCATTGTGAATAGATTGTTACTTTAACATATGTAATCATAT
>NC_057798.1:507601440-507610901 GCF_018294505.1 Triticum aestivum | reverse complement strand
TCATGATGCCTTCATGTCCGTATTTTATTTTACCGACACCTCTATCTCTAAACATGTGGACATATTTTTTGATATCGGCTTCCGCTTGAGGACAAGCGAGGTCTATGCTTGGGGGAGTTGATACGTCCATTTTGCATCATGCTTTTATATTGATATTTATTTTATTATGGGTTGTTATTACATGATACTCCCTCCATTCCTTTATATAAGGTGTATTTGTTTTTTGATAAAATTCCACAATGTAAGGTGCATTTCTTCTAAATCCTCCTAATTCCCTTTCTAGCCCTCCAGAAAAAGGAAAGTATATTTCTCCTGATTGCATGTATCTCTCCTTGTTGCAAAATAAGGAAAGAATCTCTCTCTCTCTATTGCATGTATCTCTTACTTTCCTGCAGTCACTGATTTACTTGCCACTAATCAATAAATTTGCCAAGGGTATTTTTGTCCTAACACCTCTATATTTGTGCACCTTGGTCACCGTGCCAAAAATAATACACCTTACATAAAGGAACGGATGGAGTATATCACAATACTTATGCCTATTCTCTCTTATTTTACAAGGTTTACATGAGGAGGGAGAATGCCGACAACTGGGCTGGAAAAGGAGCAAATACTATAGACCTGTTCTGCATAGCTCCAAAAGTCCTGAAACTCCACGAAAATAATTTTTGGAATTAATAAAAGTTACTGGCGAAAGAATCAGCGTCAGGGGGCTCACACCCTGTCCACGAGGGTAGGGGGCGCCCCCCAGGGCGCGCCCCTGCCTCTTGGGCCCCCTGACAGCCCTCCGGTGGCCATCTTCTACTATATGAAGTCTTTTACCCTGGAAAAAATCATAAGCAAGCTTACGGGACGAAACTCCGCCGCCACGAGGCGAAACCTTGGGGGAACCAGTCTAGGGCTCCGGCGGAGCTGTTCTGCCGGGGAAACTTCCCTCCGGGAGGGGGAAATCATCACCATCGTCATCACCAACGATCCTCTCATCAGGTGGGGGTCAATCTCCATCAACATCTTTACCATCACCATCTCCTCTCAAACCCTAGTTCATCTCTTGTATCCAATCTTTGTACCAAAACCTTAGATTGGTACGTGTGGGTTGCTAGTAGTGTTGATTACTCCTTGTAGTTGATGCTAGTTGGTTTATTTGGTGGAAGATCTTATGTTCAGATCCTTAATGCTTGTTAATACCCCTCTGATTATGAACATGAATATGATTCGTGAGTAGTTACGTTTGTTTCTGAGGACATGGGAGAAGTCTTGCTATAAGTAGTCATGTGAATTTGGTATTCGTTCGATATTTTGATGAGATGTATGTTGTCTCTCCTCTAGTGGTGTTATGTGAACGTCGACTACATGACACTTCACCATTGTTTGGGACTAGAGGAAGGCATTGGGAAGTAATAAGTAGATGATGGGTTGCTAGAGTGACAGAAGCTTAAACCCTAGTTTATGTGTTGCTTCGTAAGGGGCTGATTTGGATCCATATGTTTCATTCTATGGTTAGGTTTACCTTAATACTTCTTTTTTAGCTGCGGATGCTTGCAATAGGGGTTAATCATAAGTGGGATGCTTGTCCAAGAAAGGGTAGTACCCAAGCACCGGTCCACCCACATACCAAATTATCAAAGTAACGAGCGCGAATCGTATGAGCGTGATGAAAACTATCTTGACGATAATTTCCATGTGTCCTCGGGAGCGCTTTTCTCATATAAGAACTTGTCTAGGCTTGTCCTTTGCTACAAAAAAGGATTTGGCCATCTTGCTGCACCTTATTTACTTTCATTGCTTGTTACCCGTTACAAATTACCTTATCACAAAACTATCTGTTACCGATAATTTCAGTGCTTGCAGAGAATACCTTACTGAAAACCGCTTGTCATTTCCTTCTGCTCCTTGTTGGGTTCGACACTCTTACTTATCGAACGGACTAGATTGATCCCCTACACTTGTGGGTCATCACATGCTGTTCTAAAAGACTCTCAAAATAATAGAAGTGAAGCATGAGAGATCAACAATTTCTATAAAATAAAACCGCCGCCGTGATCTAAAAAGATATAAGTGAAGCACTAGAGCAATATTGTCTAGCTCAAAAGATATAAGTGAAGCACATAGAGTATTCTAATAAATTCAGATTCATGCGTGTCTATCCCAAAAGGTGTGTACAGCAAGGATGATTGTGGTAAACTAAAAAGCAAAGACTCAAATCATACAAGACGCTCCAAGCAAAACACATATCATGTGGTGAATAAAAATATAGCCTCAAGTAAAGTTACCGATAGACGAAGACAAAAGAGGGGATGCCTTTCGGGGCATCCCCAACACTACCAAAAAAAATACACTTCCGTGATGATATGTGTTTGTCACAGTAGGTCAAGTTTTCTGTCATGCATGTACATCCATGACGATTTTATGACATAATCAATATAGTCATACCTGTGCTGTCGTAGAAGTGTTCCATGACATTACCAAAATTATCATCACGGAAGTGTCCACTTCCATGACGATAAATCGCGCGTCACAGAAGTGCTTTGGTCAAGGGTGACCGACACGTGGCATCCACCGTAACGGAACGCCGTTAAGCAATTGGGTCCGGTTTTGGATCTGATAACCCGTTAACAGCCCGGACCAATGGGGATTTTCCACGTGTAAAATCATCATTGGTCGCAGGAAACACGTGTTGCCTCACCATTGGGACAGATGTCATCCACTCATTGGACAGGAGGCGCCTATGATAGGTCGACACGTGGCATGGCCCAACAGTGGCCCATTCTGGTGAAAAAGGCCGGCCCAGTAAAAATTAGCACGCCGGCCCATATAAGGCCTACTTGTGTCAGGTCCATTTAAGCCCATGGCCCATATGAGATGTGCCAATTTGGCCTGTCAACGGCCCGTTAAAGATTTGACACCATTGCAGCCCATCGTCAGTTTGAGCCCGTTAACAGCCCGCTATATATTTGGGCTCAATATCAGCCCGATGAGATTTCGGCCTGTTAATGGCCCATTCAATGGATGGGCCAATTTTCAGGATGTACATCTTTTGGCCATTTAGCGACCAATTTAAATGTTGGGCTAATTTTCAGCCCGGTGTGTCTTTCAGCCTATTGACGGACCATAAATCTGATGGGCCATTTGTAGTCAGACCTGAGTTTCGGCCTTTTAGTGGCCCATTTAAGTGTTGGGCCAATTTCCGGCCCAGTGTCACTTTCAGCCTTTTGACCACCCATAAATCAGTTGGGCCATTTATAGTCGGATCTGAGTTTCGGCCTTTTAATGACCCATTTAAGTGTTGGGCCAATTCCCGGCCCTGTGTGCCTTTCGGCCTGTTAACGGACCATAAATGAGTTGGGCCATTTGTAGTCGGACCTTAGTTTTGGCCTTTTTACGGCCCATGCACTTCATGGTCCAATACCAGCTCGGTTTCTCTTTTGGCCTACTAAAGGCCCACAACACAGTTGGGCCATTTACAATACGACCTGAGTTTCGGCCTCTTAGCGGCCCATGCTCTTCATGGTCCAGTACAAGCCCGCTATCTCTTTTGGTCTGCTAAAGGCCTACAGTACAGTTGGGCCATATGTAGCCCAAACTTAGTAATGGCCTGTTAACGGCTCGTGAAATAAATTGGGCCCACCTATTGCCCGCTTCGATGTCGACCTGTTAACGACCCGGGAGGTAAGAGGCAGGACGACCATTAACTTTCGGCCTAGTAACAACCCATTAACTTAATGGGCCCACTAAAGTTCGTACATGTCTTTAGGCCAAATTAGATAATTTGAGCCCATTACGATGAACAATTATGCACAGGACCAAAACCGATCAAGCAAAGGTACGGCATACAGGGAATAATGTTGCACATCCAACATATATTATAGGAAATTACATCCACTGGGCAATCAAAGATTGATGCCAGTGCAAATAAATGAGAAGAACCTAACCATCTACAACATCACAATCTGCAACCTCAGCACAGATGACGCCCATAAGCATGTGGGCAAGTTCTTGCTGCTTTGCTACACTATCTCTGAAAACATTGATCAGTTGTTGTGTCGCACGACTCTGCACCTCTAATTCATCCACCATTTCCATCATTGCTTCAACCATTAATTGGTTCACAAACATACATTTATTCTGTTGCATTCGAGACAGAGGATACTGAACAGATTCAAATGGCGATTTTGGCAGGCTTGTATTATTGATAGTGGAAAGTGTCTTGACCACTGCATCATAACATAAATTAGGATGGGAACCAAACATATTAATCATGAGTTATTGCCATATTACCTGGCCTAGATTTACTGGAAAGAAACAATGGGGTTGCCTTGCTGTTTTCAGAGTTTGTCTTCTTATCTTCAGCAGCCTGCACAAAATTAACACACTAGCATTGCTATTATTGGCCAAGTCAGATAATAGGAAAGCAACATTGACACAACGAACGTTTGGGCAACTAGCCTACACCAAATTAACTCAATATGGCACATCTATCATCAGCCAGGTAAGGTAATACGAAAGCAACATTGACACAATGAATGAATGGGCAACCAAAGAAGCACTTCAATTCAGTAATGTTCGTGATATGAGATAGTACACTCATGCAGCTCAGTATGCAAAACCACCAGGCAGTTTTCCTTGCAAAAATCAACATTGGCGCCTTTAACATTTTGCTACAACTAATTTTAGATCAGATAAAGGTTAGATTCATGCAGATTACCAAAATACATGCTGATGTAAAAATATAGTGATATACAACAGGTACTTACATTAGCATTGGAGCACAGAGAATTTCCGCAAGATATTTTCCTCGAATATGATCCCAATGGAGGAAGTCTTCCATCGTTTAACCTTATTTTCTAAAAGAGAGATGGGTAATAAACATGTAGAAAATATGATCAGAATGCTATAAAATTTCATGATGCGAGGATACGCACACGCTTCTTAGAATGGAGTTGACATTCTTTTGCTAGACTGGAGCGGACTAGTTTTTTGGCCACTGGAATCTGCTTATTATCAGGGGGAGTTGAGTTTCTCTGTCCTGGAGTAGTATCTATGAAAAATGGAGTTAGTTTATTATCTCCTGGCGTTTGGATCTTTTGCAAAGACCTGGGTTGTAACCCTTCAGATTCTAACATAGTCGTCTTCCCCTTGCATGCCTTATATAGAAGAATGGTGATTCAGTTATAAAACATGCTACAACAGAGATGGAATAGGTACTGAAGAATAGAAAGGCATGACATATTGACATGTATTCCCTCCATCCGGAAATAAATGGATGGGTCTAGGCATATTTCAGTTCTAGATACATTTAGTTTTATCCATTTCTGCGACATGTAATCTGGACAGAGGGAGTATGATGTAAGAGCTAGGGATACGACAGAACAACATAGTAAAAAAACACTAAAAACCCACTGTAGAACCAAAGTATTCAAACCCACGGATATGAGATAGTACACTCATGCAGCACAGGATGCAAAACTACCAGGCAGTTTTCCTTACAAAAATCAACATTGTGGCCTTTAATCATACATTTTGCTACAACTAAATTTAGATCAGATAAAGGTTGGATTCACGCCGATTAACAAAATACATGCTGATGTAAAATAGTGATATACAGCAAGTACCTACATCTACATTGGAGCACAGAGAATTCCTGCAAGAATCTTTCCTCATAAACGATACCATTGCAGAAATTCTTCTATCTGTTAAGCTTATTTTCTAAAAGAGAGATGGGTAAGAAACATGTAGAAAATATGATCAGCATGCTATAAAGTTTCATGATGCAAGGATACAAACACGCTTCTGAGAATGGAGTTGACATATTTTTGCTGGACTAGAGCGGACTAGTTCTTTGGCCACTGGAATATGCTTATTATCAGTAGGAGTTGGGTTTCTCTGTGCTGGAGCAGTATCTATAAAAACTGGAGTTGGTTTATTATCTCCTGGCGTTTGGATCTTTTGCAAAGGCCTTGTTTGTAACCCTTCAGATTCTAACATACTCGTCTTCCCCTTGCATGCCTGGTATAGAAGAATGGTGCTTTAATTATAAAACATGCTACAACAGAGAGATGGAATAGGTACTGAAGAATAGAAAGGCATGACATATTGACATGTATTCCCTCCATCCGGAAAAAATGGATGGGTCTAGGCGTATTTCAGTTCTAGATACATCCTTTTTTATCCATTTCGGCAACATGTAATCTGGACGGAGGGAGTATGGTGTAAGAGCTAGGGATATGACAGGACAACACAGCCAAAAAAACACTAGTTGAATGTAAAACTGTATGCTAGCGGAATACGTACAGAAATAACTAAGGCAACATACACGTGTATGATTGGGAAACTAAGATGGCATTGTAACAGAGCACTAGAAGAACACTTGAATGTAAAAAACATGGTATGGTAGAGAGATGAAGTACATACTGATGAGTAACAATGCATGAGATATTCAGAAGCATGATGTCCAAATTAAGCAGATGGCACTGCGATAGAGTAGAATGACAGTACTTGAATTTGGAAACATGTTATCATGAATGGAATAGGTACTGAAAAACAGGAAGGCATGACATATTTACATGCATGATGAGCATGCTAAGCACATGGCATTGCAACAGAGTAGATACACTCCACGACATTATATGCATGTTGTACCCATATCACAGGCCAAGTTAGAGCAAGGACCTTGTGGGGTGAAGAGGATTCATCATCTTTCTGCAAGTCTTCTAAAGAACAGCCTTTACATGTTCCATCATATTGGGTATCATTGACATCAAGTTTATTGGCCTTTACATTGCTCCGTGAGGTTCTTGTGGATATATCAGTGTGTGCAATTATATCTGACATGCATGGAAGACAACCAGTAGTTAGATTTATGTAATGAGTGCCTGTAGGAGACGACACAAATAGTAGGACTGGGTTAACTAGCAGCAACAGGTCTCATAAACTAAAGGGAGAACACAGATGAAAGCTACATAATATGTATCATTTGTACTCGAGATTAACTAGATGGCACACAAAAGAATTAAAGAACAACATAGGTAATACTAGAAGTGGTATAATACTATAACCACCAGCCTGTGGGATAGCATTGGCTGATGGATGATAACTATGGAATAGAGTTACCTAAAGAACAAGTATCTTAGCTGAACTATGGAACAACATTAACTCCTGAACAAGACCCGTAAGAGATCAACATGAATATACAGTGAAATTGATGATCTATTTTCCATGCTTAGATGAATAACAAAGCCATAAATGTTGCACACAAGTAAGATGAGGGTACAACCTATCTGGCTGCCATCCATAGGAGTGAGCATCATGTGCTAGCTTGCCGATGGCCCTGCAGTTGTTGTGGCTGTCCATGTCAGGCACGCGCATTCGATGCAGGGAACTGTTGAGTGGGGACTATAGCTCCCTTCTGGTGTATGCTTCCCTTGTTGGAGCAGCTGTGGTGAGTCGGAAGACGGTGTGTCTGAAGATGCAGATAACGCATAATGTTAAGAACGACATATCTCTTTGATCTGAAGAAATACACTAAGAGATCAACAACAAGGTACGAGACTGGTCACACGTCTATTGACTGAAGACTAAATTGGGGTCACACAATTTTATTTTATTTTGGTACTATCCGATCTACGACGGATGGCTTGATGGCCGTCTTGTGCCTCCCGGCTGACACTGTTCGGAATCTTCCCCGAAGAGCCAGCGACCAACGGCAGAGCAGCCTGCCTCCGCCGACCGTGGCCCCGGCCAAAACCCCGCTCCCCGCCCCACCGCACTGCCATGGTTGCTCCGCCCCCGGGCCAATCCACAAAGACTCCCCGTCATCCAGATCCGGCGGCGGCAGTACCTTCAACCCATGCAACTCTAAAATATAGCCATCTAAGCGCTGCTTCCGCGGCAAACTTGTGTCCCCGCACCCTTACGTTAGACACCAGCCAACCGACAGCCTAGGAGCTCCGCCGCCTCGAGGGGTGCTGCTTCCCATTGGGAATCGATTGGCCTAGAATAAAAATTCAGACAACTGACGCCTAAATAAAGTGATTTGAGATGAGGGTCTATCTGGCGGCATGGTGAAGTAGGCAGGTCCAGCTGCCGAGTCGGTGAGGCCGGCACGGTTCTGGTGGAGACCGGAGGTAGGGAAACAACGATGTCGCGATGGTCGACGGCTACGGGGAAGCAGCGCCGGGACTCTGGACGGATCCGAAGTTGGAGCCGCTCCGGCGCCATGAACAATGGCGGGGGTGAATCGGCTCCGGTACGGTTCACACGGCCGTCATCGAGGCATCAACAACAACACGGAGTAAGAGGCACACGGCCCAGTGCACGATGGCAAATGGAGAGCGTCTCCGACATTTGGGAGGAGGGCGGCTGTGAAATTGGTGCGGTGGGGGCGCCATGGAGGCGGGGCTGAGGTTTCGCGGCTCGGGAGAAGGGAGCTTCCCGGGGAGAAAGTGATTTGGCGCCCACGAGGTATGAATGGGGGGGGGGATTGGGAGGGGAGTGGAACCATGTCTTACGGACACATTTGTATGAAATGTGAGGGGGAGTTACAGTTGTACCCTTGCCTTTAGGCTTCTCGGCTTGGGTCTGTGTACTTAGGGTCAGGGATAGTAGAGTAACTTTGCTTCTCCCCAAATAGTGGGCGGGAGCGATTTCGGGCGAGGAGGGTGTGTTTTGAACTATAGTGGGCGCGAGTGATTTCGGGCGAGGAGAGAGTGTTTTGAAGTAGTGGGCGCGAGCTAATTCGGGCGAGGAGAGCGTGTTTTGCGACCATGTTTTATGAATTATTTGGCACATGTCATGTCGGCCGAGGAGAAGGCGCGCTTGGATGAAGTTACGAACCTACCCTTGATGTACAACGGGCCAATTGATGCGTGTCCCACATAGGACGGTAATTTCGCGTCTCCCATTTATTTGCTCGGGCGAATTCCACCGAGCAGAGAGGATGTTTAACTGTTCGTTCAAATTTTGGGAGAACGGGCATCCAAATCTACCTTACCAAGTCCATTCGAATCAAATTTTGAAATATTAGCTTGCCACTTCTTTTTTATATGGAGAGATGATGCTCGGGAGTAATGTGTTTTTACATGCTTGTTGCTAGCGATTTACTATATGACAAATAGTTGACCCACTCAAAAACGCGAATGAAACCCAAAATGAAATATCTCAATTCAATGAAATAGCTCGTTCACTAGGTCAAAATAGTGAACTAAATCCAAAATTGAACACCTCAATCGAGTAGCATGTTGTACAGTATTATAGTACTCCATGAACATGTTGAAAGTCAAATTAATGAACTTGTTTGATATACGCATATATCCATTAATGTGTGGATTGCAGACAACATGTTCTCCAATTTAAATATTTGAATGCAAGTTTATATCGAAACATGGTTTATATCAGTCTTTGATGCATAAAATGCGACCTCCCCCTCTCCCGGACTCTTGTTCTCTCTCTCTCTCTCTCTCTCT
>NC_057798.1:507594101-507601121 GCF_018294505.1 Triticum aestivum | reverse complement strand
ACAAAAACCTTGTTGGTCCCTCTCCCTTTCTCTCCATCTCTCTCTCTCTCTCTCTCTCTCTCTCTCTCTCTCTCTTTGTGTGTGTGTGTGTGGGGGGGGTCTTTCTAGTTCGCATGCATATATACACCATCTATAGGTCTCTCTCGCACACTATGTATGATACTCTAGCTATTCCAAGCTAGATATCTTGGCTGCACTCATTGTACGCACACAAATTACTTGGTCTTTCCCCGTAACTCTCTCACGCACCACTCTGTCGTCTCGGAGCTCTTCCCCCCTCTCTCAAACTCTCCATCCACCTGGGTCTCACATACACATGCATATCTCACTCACACTCTATATGCCCATCTAAAACTCTATCTCTCTCCCTAGTTCTCTCTCCATCTCACACGCACACACACACAATCTCATGCCTAGCTAGCCAAGTATGGCGGTCTCTCACTCAATTGTAGGCACACGCAGTTCCCCCATATGTATATGACTAGCTAATCTTAGTCTCCATCACAAACATGTGCATGGTCTATCTCAATTTCTCTCGGGGCATCTTTCTATCGCGCACGCACCTCCCTCGATCTCCCACCCATATAGTCCCCTCACGATCTCGAGGGTATCACAAACACACCCTCTCTCCCTCCCCATGCGTCCATGTCCTCCATGTGTCCCTCTCGACCTTTGTTCCTTGTTGGCCAGACCTCTATTGGACATGTGCTACAGGGGTGTCTCTCTCCATTGCAAACAATCACACACTAGCTATCTTCGTGTATCTCCTCGCCTCGCTTTTCTATCTCGGAGATGCATGCGTGATATGTTCGCATAAGAAACGAAAAAACACACACTCTCTCTAATTTATTGTTTGTTTTCACTTTCTCTTTCACACACATACTCTTTTTGCACACTTACTCATTCTCCACACACACTTGATCAGTCTCGACTTAGGCACTATCCTCGGTCCATAAAGTCAAACATCACAAAGTTTGACCATGTACGCGGAGAAAAAAATTACATCTAGTACGACAAACATATACCATTAGATTCACCATGAGATGTAGTTTTGTATGATGTATCTTTGGTATTGTAGATATAAATAACATTTGCGTAAACCTGATCAAAGTTTCCAAAGTTAGACTTCTAAAAAATTTACATGCACTGCATACCGTGCGATGCAATATCTCTTTCCCCCTCTCAGCTATCTGACGCACCACTCAGCCTTATCGGGGCTCCTCAATCTCTCTCAAACTTTATTGGTCAGTTTGGTTCGTGACCTCACCATCATGCCTTGATGGCCAGTACTGCCTGGTGTGGACGTGAGATGTAAAATATTTCTGCCTGGCCAGGCTTGTGTGATGCTGAAGCGTTTGGTTCATGCCTGGGCCAGGCAAAGCATCAACGTCCCATCAATCAATCCATGCAGCAATTATTTAATGCTAATATCCATCCATGTTGCTGTTAGCCTCGTGGCCGCACGACTAGGCACGGCCAGGCGTTCGAAATCGGTCGCCTGGGCCAGGCTACTTGCAGTGTCTGGAGTCCAGCTAGGCTAATTAAAGTGCAAGGGAACCAAGGCCAGGCGGGCTTTCTTTTTCATAGGGTAGCAACCAAACAAGCTTGCATGAAATCCAGCCACAACCCTCGCGCTATACATATAGACACATCCAGCACTCTCTGCCCTTGTTCTGTCTCCATGTGGCATGCACCCCCCTAAGTACCATAATCCCTCACTCCATCATAGGCGCAAGTACTCCCCCCTCCTAAGTATGATTATCTCTTACTAGCCATCAAGAACACACGTATTGTCTCCTTCCATCCATACGTCTATCTCGATATCTCTCGGGGCATCTTCTATCGCGCACACACCTTGTCACTCGATCTCCCACCCATGTAGTCCCATCACGATCTCTAGGGTATCTCTCTATGACAAACATACACTCTCCCCTCCCCATGTTTGCATTTTCTCTGTACGTCTCTCTGGACCTCTCTCCCTTGTTTGTTAGACCACTCTTGGCCACGTTCTAGGGGTCTTGCTCTCTCGGTTCCAAACAACCACACACTATCTCCTCACCTTGCCTCCGTTGTCGAAGATGCATGTGTGATATGTTTGCATAAGACACGCACGCTTTTTCTCTACTTTTATTTTGTGTTGTCCATGTCTCTTTCACACACACACACACACACTTTTTTCACTCACTCTTTCTATCTCTCTCTCTAGTTAGGGACTCTGTCACATCTATAAGCATGTGGATGTTTTGAAAAGTCAAACCTCAAAAAAGTTTGACCAGGTATATGTGGAGAAAAACATTTACATCTAGAACGATCATTAGATTCATCACAACATGTACTTACTTCATACTATCATTTATCTTTGGTATTGTAGATATAAGTAATTTCTTTATAAACTTGGTCAAAGTTTCAAAAGTTTGACTTTTAAAAAAAATGTTGGAACTACATTATCAAACGGAGGGAGTAGCACTTTCTCTCTCTCTCTCTCTCTCTGCTATCTCTCACGGGCCTCCCCTCTCACTCAAACTCTCTATACCGACGGATTATACGCTCACTGTGTCGGTGTATAGCTCCGTATATTGTTTAGTTGACCGGTCAACCAATCCACATGTTGCCTTGTCAGCTCGTGTTCTGTATCTTCTTGTGCTGGCCCATGTGGCAGTGGGTGAAAATAAGTAAGTAAGAGGCCCATCTGACATGTGGTGAAGTAAACAAAGTTGAAACCACTCGGGGTAGCACTCCGCTCGCTAGTAAATTGAGGGCGCATTGAGGACACATTTCTTGCGCGTGAAGGACGCACTCGCGCACAATTCACCACTGTGCGGCGGCTTGCACAGAAGGACGCACTCGCGCACACCCAGCACACAACACACACCAGCACACGTGTACACCGGCGTCGCCGCCGGTTGAGATGGACGGCGAGGCAGCCAACAAGCGGAGGCGGCTCAAGCTAAAACCGCATCCGGCGAGCCTGGACTTCATCAGCAGCCTCCCCGATGACATGCTTCTCGTCATCATCGGCCTCCTCCCCACCAAATCTGCCGTGCAGACCGCCATGCTCTCTCGGTGGTGGCGCCCCCTCTGGCGCTGCGTCCCCCTCAACCTCACCGTCGACAGCTGCCTCTGCGACAGGGATTGCAAATGCATGGCCACAGTCTCCAAGATCCTTTCTTCGCACCCTGGGCCAGCCAGATGCCTTGACATCCGCATGTTCAGTACCAACTGCAAGGTCCAACCCAAGTTCGATAAGTGGTTCTTATCCCCCGCTGTAGATCAGCTCGAGGAGATCAACTTTGAAGCTGGACGATGTCGCTCTCTGCCACCCTCCGCGCTCCGCCTCACGCCAACGCTGCGCTGCGCCAGCTTCAGCTCCTGCTATCTTCCCCAGATTAATGCCGCACCCGCCCTTCTTCTCCCTCAACTCAAGCAGCTCGACCTCTTCGATGTTGTCATCTCGAAGAAGGCTATGCAGCATCTGCTCCACAGCTGTACTGCGCTCGAGTACCTTCGTCTTGAGTAGATCCACGGGTTCATTAGCCTCCACATTGCCTCGACGAATCTCCGATGGATTTATGTGTCTTGCTGGCCCCGCAACAAGACATCAATTGGGAAGAGATCACTCCAGCTGTTCCATGTTATGGTCATTGAGAATGCACCTTTCCTTGAGAGATTGCTTGTATCGGATCTATAAGGTCCAACAAAAATCAGGGTCATTGACGCGCCGAAATTGACAGCGTTGGTGTACTCGTCTACCAAATTCTCCGAACTCTTTATTGGATCCGTAATCGTTCAGGTATAGCACCCATCTTCTTCTCCGTCTTCTTGAAATTCACATTTTTAAATTTCTTCTTGATGTATTTACGACCGTCTTCCAGAAAATGATTCCCACAAGCTTGACCCAGTCCATGCGCATAGTGAAGATCTTGGCACTAAAATCTATCGGCCCCAATCTGGATCAAGTTGGTGGATTCCTTACATGCTTTCCGTGCATGGAGAAGCTACTCATCGAGGTGAATCTTCTTTCCTATAAGTAAACGATAATCACAACGTAGCTCAATTTTTTTCATAATTTACCCAAATCACGATGACAAGTGTAGTGTTCATAACTGCATCTACGCACTGCACCGAAAGAAATGTTTTTAGTATTTTTTCTCACGTGATCACCTGCATTGTTTTTATGTTGTACTACTATAGTAGCCTAGGCTAGTCATAGTGGAAAGTAATTTAGACTACCCCAACAACTCAATGGTTACCCTAAGAGCAAGTACTACCTCCGTCCTGGTTTACTCTTCCAATTTTGTAGTATCAAAATTTGAACATAGATTTAACTGACAAAATGTTAATGCATGCCACTAAGAACTATATCGTTGGATTCGTATTTGAACATAATTTCAAATGGTGTAATTTTTAGTGACATGCATTGGCATTTTCTTAGGTAAATCTATGGTCAAAATTTTATACTAAATACGAGGTAGTATTCCCTCCGTCCCAAAATTCTTGTCTTACATTTGTTTAGATACGAATGTATCTCACACTAAAATGTAACTAGATACATCCCTATTTAGACAAATTTAATACAAGAATTTTGGGATGGACGGAGTACAAAAGTGGGCTATGTAGGCCAAAACACGTGCCAAATTCACTTGTGATGCATTTAGCATCGATGCCCCTCCATTGCTCACCTGATGCCCCAATCTGGATCACCTACTTTGCTCCGGTGCCAAATTAACTCACGCAATGAAAAAACACTGCATGTGAGAGAGAGGACAGAGGCAATAAAAAAACACTTGTTTGGGAGAGTGAGAGGCTGGTGTAGTTGGTTTGATTGATTTGTTTATACATGTGGGTCTGTGTGCACAGCGGTGCCAACTCTCTCACATCGCGAAAGCGGTGCCAAAATCTTTTGATTTGACATCGATGCGTATTATGTGGCATACTTTTGCGAAATATGGCATCGGCCACATAGTGGAAGGTAACAAATGCCCAAGCTATTCACGTGCTCCTAGTTAAATGAGAGGAAACAGAAAGAGAGAGAGAAAGAGAGAGAGAGAGAGAGAGTGAAAAAAAATATCACTAGCCAGCCAACCCTATCGTATGAGAGAATGATATTGGTAACTCTTGATGACACGGCAATCATATACAGCCAGCTGCTCCAATATGTTCTCTTCTTTTGCAGATAAAAAAGACCCAAAAGTGAAAAATGTGATGCACTATAACAATCTCATCGAATGCCTTGATCTCCATCTTACAGAATTTGATTTGATCGACTACCGAGGCAGCACATCTGAGATTAAATTGGCGAGGTTCTTTGTTCTGGAGGTAAGTGTGCTCAAGGTAATGAGGTTTGGCGTTCTCTAGCGCAACAATGAATGGCGTGCTGATCACCGCAAGCATCTAAGCCTAAATGACAAAGTCTCCGCAGAAGCTGAATTTGTTTTTGAAACATCAAGTGGCCAGAGACTCGAAAACTTATTTGCCCATTAGTGACTTGTCAGGGCGGTGGATTTTAGTTTGTACGATAATGCTGCATCCACCTAAAGTAACGAAAGTTCTTAGGTAAACTTCCTAGTAATTCCCTCTTCGTAGGTGCAGCATTACTCCTAACATTTGTAATATCAGTTTGAAACTTGTAATATTGCCGTGTCCTATTCATGCGTTTTCAAAATCCTGCGAATCAAATAGGTCCTGAGTTGGTGATGATGTTTTGTCTCCCATCTTTCACCAATAACCGTCGGATCTAGATCTGACGCATACAAACCAAGCTTCTCCATTTTTGCAAAAAGATGCCCGCACTTGTTCCCTATTTACAAACAACTCCTTATCTCTCACAATCAGCCTTATCTCCTCCCCACCACATCTAGAAGGCCATGGAAAAATTTGGTGCGATGGCCACTGCCGGTGCCATCCACCCCCAATCTTGGTGTTCCGTGCAATGCACGGGCATCTACGCACAGGAAATTATGTCGAGCAGGGCTAGTTATAAGCAGGCTAGCTCTACGGCCATGATGATAGTGACTGTAGACGGTGAGGCTGACTATGGTATGCCAAACACGGCACCTATACTCAGGTGTCATCTCCGCCGCAGGGTCTTGTCACTTCATTGTGAGGAGCAACACGTAATAATTTGACCAACGGGTAATACAATGTTAGTACTCCTACTACATTGGTAGTACTACCACTAGTACTAGTAGCACCACCGTCTGATTTAGGAGTACTACCACGTCCATCTGGATTTTAGTAATTGACTAGCAATATCTAGTAATGCATGTCACAAAAATGTACTACTCCCTTTGTAAATAAATACATGGTGTTTTGTTCCTATCAGCGAGAGAACTTAATGTCTTTTTGCTAACTAGAGTAATAGGATTACATGCAATGAACTAAACACTGCATGTCATGTTGGGTAGTCTCAAGTCATTGAAAGCATGCACGGCCCACATATCTCATTGGTTGATATGTCACGAAATAAGAAACAAAGAGGGAGTTGATGCACCGTGCCTGAGTGTTTTGGGATTATTTCACTACAAAAAAGACACATCCATGACATTTCGGGCCAAATGAATTTTTTTCTGTCATACATATGACACTTCTATGACGATAATTGTGACAAAACCCGGTATCATCATAGATGTGGTGGGCTCCTACTTCTATGACAAAAAATCATGACAGAAAATGGGCTTTTCGTCCTGGGCGGGCCGGAGACGCAGCCGCATGACATTCTTTGGGCCATCCATGATGGAAAAAACCATGGTAGAAGCGAGGGGGAGGAAAATTTCGAGGAGTTGCCGGTTACGGTGGGAGGTCGGGGGCCGAGCGATGCGCGTTTCTCTCATACACGTGCGAGGCGTTGGCTCTAACTGAACCCGAGCGAGGCATTGGGCTCTAACTGAACCCGAGCGATTGCACTGCAGGCTACGCGTTACTGAACCCGAGCGATTGATCGATGGCTGTTAACTGAACCCGATGGAGCGATTCTATCGCTACTGCTGCTAACTGAAGCCGATCGATTGGATGAACAGTGAG
>NC_057798.1:507593579-507593824 GCF_018294505.1 Triticum aestivum | reverse complement strand
GGCTGGATGAACAGGAGCCTATGGAGGCTGGAGGAGGTCGACGGTAGCCCGTGGAGGCTGGAGGAGGTCGATGGTGGAGATGAACAGTATCCCGTGGAGTCCCGTTTTGCGGTACGCCACACCCCTCCCGATGAACAGGACCCCCATTTCGACCGTAGGAGGTCCGTTTCGTCCGTTTTGCGGTACGCCACACCCCTCCCGATCAACAGGACCCCCGTTTCGACCGTAGGAGGTCCGTTTCCTCC
>NC_057798.1:507574427-507593305 GCF_018294505.1 Triticum aestivum | reverse complement strand
CGTAGGAGGTCCGTTTCGTCCGTTTTGCGGTACGCCACACCCCTCCCGATGAACAAGACCCCCATTTCGACCGTAGTAGGTCCGTTTCCTCCGTTTTGCGGTACGCCACACCCCTCCCGATCAATAGGACCCCCGTTTTGACCGTAGGAGGTCCGTTTCCTCCGTTTTGCGGTACGCCACACCCCTCTTGATCAACAGGACCCCGTTTCGAACATGGCCGGTTGAAGACAAGGTCGTTTCCTCTGTTCTGCGGTACGCCAGGCCTCGTTTCCATCGCCTGTTCCATCCAAGCCGGTTGGCTCCCACGTGTTCCGTTGCCTCCCGATGAACATGACGCATTCCGTTGCCTCCCCATGAACACGAGCATTCCGTTGGCTCCCCATGAACACGACGACGACGCTGTTTCTCCGTCCTGACCCAGCCGTGTACGTATGCGCGAGTAGGCGTTCGAGACCTTGCCCATATGTACGTACATGGCCGTATTTTCTTTCTTGCACCCTCGCCGCTGTACTTACATGTACATGCTACGTCCGCGCCTCTACATCAACACGTGCGCGCCTCTACTACGACATGTGCGTGCCTCTACATCGACCAGTATGTGCGTACACTTTCGCGACCAGAATGACAATGCTACATACACTTCGACAAGGTGGGTCCCGACTGTCAGGCACTTCCTTGCCTGCGAAGATGTAGCTGGCGGGTCCCAGCAGTCAGGGGGGCGAATCGTTTTTTTTGCCCGGACGCACTTCCTTGCATGCGAAGATGTAGCTGGTGGGTCCTAGCAGTCAGGGGGAAACGTTTTTTTGTGAAATACTGGTGGCCTGTCTAGTGGGTCCCTGCTGTCAGGTGGAGGAATAATTATTTTGCGCGTAATAAGGAGGCACTTCCTTGCGGCTGCCGTGGACCCAACTATCAGCCTCTCCAGGCACAGTACTCTTCCGATGGAAGTCAGTCATTAACCACATTGACCACGCCACGCCGAGAGCACCACGATGGTGGACGACAGCGAGGCCTAGGAAGGGGACGACGCAGAGCCGGGGAAGACGCAGCAGTGGATGCCCACATGAAGAGGAGTACGAGGGTGAGGCTGCCATCGCCGCAGAATAAAAGGGGGTGTGGGTGAGTAGAGGGATGGCCTGGCCAGCGGTGGGAGTAGTAGGGGGCGGTGAGGCCTCCGCCGCATCGCAGCCGGCCACGGGAGGCAGGAGCACGAGGCACGACCGGCGCTGGTTTGGGCGGCTGGAGCAAGAAGACCAGAGGTTGAAGAAGCACTACGGCCGTTGGATGGACATCGTGCGGTCACTGGAGCTAGAATCGTGCATATTATTGACTAAGTTTACAAAGCCCTCCATCCCCGTCAACTTAGTAGGCCCACAAGTCAGCCTGTCACTATACTGGGTCCCAGCTAACAGGCGGAGTATTCATTTTTTTGTGCGTAATAAGGAGGCACTTCCTTACGTGTGAAGATATAGCTGGTGGGTCCGAGCTGTCAGCGGCGGTAACATTTTTTTCACGAAATACAGAGGCCCTTTCGGTGGGTCCTTGATGTCAGGTGGAGGAATCATTATTTTGCACGTAATAAGGAGGCATTTCCTTGCGTGCAGCCATGGACCCAGCTATCGGCCTCTCCACGT
This sequence comes from Triticum aestivum, assembly GCF_018294505.1. Lineage (NCBI taxonomy): Eukaryota > Viridiplantae > Streptophyta > Magnoliopsida > Poales > Poaceae > Triticum > Triticum aestivum. Next base: position 507,591,671 of record NC_057798.1, on the reverse strand, counting down.
ACAATCCACTTCAGATGCATGTTAGTCGTTGACCATGTTGACCAGACCGCGCCAAGAGCACCAGGGCGATGGACGATGACGAGGCCTAGGAAAGGAATGACATGGAGGCAGGGAAGACTCAACAATTGTTTCCCACGCGGAGGGGAGTACGACTGTACGAGGGTTTACTGGTTCGTCTGCCGTCGCCGGAGAATAATAGCTGGTGTGGGTGAGTAGAGGGATGGCTAGGCCAGCGATGGGAGTACGGTGGGGCAGTGAGGCCCGCGCGGCAGCAGATCCGGCCGCGGGGAGGAGGGAGCAGGCAGCCCGCCGATGCTTGTTTGAGCAGCTGGAGCAGGACGGCCGTTGGATGGCAATCCAACAGTCACTACTTGTGCGTCAACCTTTTTTTAGGAAAGCCTCAAATCTGTGGAAAACAGCATACAACCCATCTGCCATTATTTCTAATAATTTATAGCCCATTTGCTAATTCTTAAGGTTTTTTTGGAGCCCATATTCTTTTTGTTAGCATTACAGCCCATATTGTGGCCATGGTTAAAAAATTATACGATTTTTTGCATATTTCGGTGCGGTCCAAACTGTTTTTATTCCCGAAATTTCGACTCACAGTCAAACCGATTTTGAAAATAAATGTATATCAATATAAAATCCAACAAATTCTCCACGCATAAAAATTAATGTAATATAAAATCTCGAAATGAAAAAAAATATATTTGAAACTAATTGCCGGTTTGATGTGTTTTAAAAATGTACAACCCATTTCTCATTACTGATGGGCCATTTTCTCGGCCAGCCGAATGAAAGCTCTCCTCGTCTTGAAAGATTTGCAGCCCAACGGGCCTAACAAAGCGACTTACTTGGCAAATCACAAAAAAACTGGGCTGTGGCCGTGGACCCAGCTGTCAGCATCTCCACGTACAGTACTCTTCCGATGGAAGTCGTTCCTTGACCACGTTGACCATGCCGTGCGGAGAGCACCACGGCGGTGGACGACGGCGAGGCCTAGGAAGGGGACGACTCGGAGCTGGGGAAGATGCGGCAGTGGAAGCCCGCGCGGAGAGGAGTACGAGGGTTCACTGGTTCTGCTGCGGTGTGAGGCTGCCGTCGCCACAGGGCCTGGCCAGCGGTGGGAATAGTAGGGGGCGATGAGTCCTCCGCGGCAGCACAGCCAGCCACGGGAGGCAGGAGCATGAGGTACGACCGACACTGGTTTGGGCGGCTGGAGCAAGAAGACCAGAGGTTGAAGAAGCACTACAGCTGTTGGATGGACATCGTATGGTCACTGGAGCTAGAATCGTTCATATTGACTAAGTTGACAAAGCCCTTCGTCCCCGTCAACTTAGTAGGCCCACAAGTCAGCCTCCCACCATGGTGGGTCCCAGCTAGCAGGGGGAGTATTCATTTTTTTGTGCGTAATATGGAGGCACTTCCGGTGGGTCCGAGCTGACAGCGGGGGGGAAGTTTTTTTTTGCAAAATACGGTGGCCCGTCAGGTGGGTCCTAGCATTCAGGGGGCAAACGTTTTTTTTTCCGCCAAATATGGTGGCCCGTCTAGTGGGTCCCTGCTGTCAGTTCGAGGAATCATTATTTTCCGTGTAATAAGGAGGCACTTACTTGTTGCGGCCGTGGACCCAGCTGAGACTCTCCACATACAGTATACTTCCGATGGAAGTCGTTCCTTGACCACGTTGACCTCGCCATGTTCCGTTGCATGCATGCGTCCATGGGTGTGGTGCGTCCCCACTGTCAGCCTCTCACATACAGTCATCTTCCGATGACTCTCGGTTGTTGACCATGTTGACCACACCGTGCCGAGCGCACCCAGACTGGAACGACCCGGAGATGGGGAAGACAGGGCAGTGGAGTCGCAGATGGAGAGGAGTGGTAAACTTCATTGGTTCAGGTGCGCGGCAGCACAGCCGCGGTGCCTCCCATGGGAGACAGGAGCAAGAACAGAGGTTGAAGAAGGAGCACGGTTGTTGGATTAACATCCAACGGTCCAGCTGCTAGAATCATTTGTTGATTAAGTTGACAAAGCCGTGCGTACATGTCCGCTTAGTAGTCCCACAAGTCAGTCACCAAATCTGACGGGTCCCAGCTGTCAACGGGATGAATAATATTTTTCGCAAAACAAGGAGGCACTTCCTTCCGTGCGAAGATACAACCGGTGGGTCCCAGCTGTCAGGTGGAGGAAACAATTTTTTCAGCTTAATAAGGAGGAACTTTCCTTGCGTGCGACCATGGACCTCGTGGGTCCCAGCCGTCAGGCTCTCCACGTACAGTCCTCTTCCGATGACTCTCGCTTGTTGACCACGCCGCACCGAACGCAGCGAGGCAGTGGACGACGGCGAGGCCCTGGATGGGAACGACTCGAAGATGGGAAAATGCGGCAGTGGAGTCGCAGATTGAGAGGAGGAGAAGGGTTATAACTGGTTCTGTTGCAATTCATATCAAACTCAGGTTCACAGGACACTTTCATATTCATAGCCAATATTCACTATCAGCAACTTAAAAGATTCATATATACACAAGCTCAACATATCCATGCATCCAAATGATTGATAGATCACACGACAATATTCATACATAATTCACAAAAAGATTCTGATATACACATGTTCAGTATGTTTATGCATCCAAATGATTGAGATCACAGCCAATATGATCCATGGATGAACTTTAATTACCTAGGGTACAGACTGGTAAATGGTGTTGAATCAGAGGTACTCATGGCTAAAATTAGTTCTTGTATGAATAAACTTTCGAGTACATAAGAGGCAGCACAGACAATCTGAACTTTGCTTGTAGGTTTATCCTCAAATAGTGGCCTCATGCCGAGGGAGGTTTGAGCAACTTGGCCACTACTTTCATCCAACTAGTTTACTAGATCATCTTGGTCCTGTATCTCGCCAAAATTCTACATTGCAGACGAGAAAGGAGGCAGTTGAGAAAATGAACCACCCAAATTTTTTGTGCAGTTCAACTGAAATGGAGCATCCTTGGCGTGCAGACTAATTAAGTGCGAGATGAATATACGCGTTAACCAACTTGTCTGGAATCTTTAGACTCCATGCCATATAGTTCGCTACCATATGTGCCGATAACGAAAAGGCACAAGTTGGGACCAAAGACTAGACTGCGTTTTTCTGGGCTATGCACCAAGCAATATTTTTGGCGTTCACTCTCCTAATACTTGGAGTTTGACAATTGGTTGATGCCGGTTGATACTCGAATGAATTTAGGCACTTCTTGTCAACATCGATGCTTGTCTGAGTGAACTTTGGAGTACATAGCAGCAACATAAGTACCTGTCCATCTGATCATTTTGTGCACTTCTACTGAAATCACCAGATGTAATGATTTGCCTGTGAGTTCAGGCTCCAAATTACTCCTTTATGAAATCGGCAAATAGTAGCACAATACCAAATTACCAATACATATGACAGGCACAATAATCAGGATAAAGACCAGTACCAACCTGTGTGAGGTAGCATATCAATTACTATTTCCTTTAACTGGAAGCCGAGATAAGCAAAGTGACTGACATCAAAGGAAGAAAGGAAGTGGAGATTAGCGACTGACAGGAAAGGACGGAAGCTGTCGAGGCAATGAAGCACCCAAAGTTTTTGTGCAGTTCCACCAAAATCGAGCATCCCTGTTGGCACATATATTAAGAGAGTGAGATTACTGTAATAGTGGGACTAGTTGATGAAACATACACTAACAAATAGAAGCACCCTCATTATTTTAATGGGTAAAGTTAGCAACATAGTAGTCTTGCTTAAAGAGAGGTATTAGTTTATTTAATCAGTGCCAATTAGCTCAACTCAACACTCAAAGCATTGCCATTTATCATAGGTTGCAAAACTTAGAAGTGCAAAGATAAAGGAGTTTCTCATGACAGTAGCACGATACAAACAGTGATGACAGCAAACTAATATGGATGAAGGCGTTAGGCCCGTACCAACCTGAGAAAAAGCTTATTCATGTAGTCCCATAAGAGATGATAAATCACTCACTGGAATCACACAATAGTATATATTTTTGTGCACTTCAAATGTATGGTTGAAATCACTCTTGTTTACCAGTGTTGAGATTATATTGAAAGATTATCAAGAACTTCTAGCAGAGTTAAAGCACTGGCTAGGATACAGTTCATTGTATTGTCTTATGTAGTTCCACTAAAATGTATGATTGGCACAACATGATCCTTGTTTGCACAAGTAGGAACAAGGTGAAACCTTCATTAGCTTAGTGAGAAAGGATAGGAAGACATTAGCATATTACTCAAATAGTAGCATCAAATTCATGATGGACAATACGCAAAACATTGCCTCATTGAACCAATGGCAATAAATCGACATGCAAAACAATAGCACTATTATGTCATGACACTAATAATATTCCCTCCCCGCTCCACCACATGATTCACCTCCATAGACAAACATTCACACGTACATGATTCAGCATAGGGTCCTACTAAAGATTTGTTTAACTCCAACAGGAAAAATAGGCAGTAATAAATTAGTGGTACTTAAGTACTCCTAATTAATTAAGTGAGACAGCAGAAGTGGAAGGGCTACCTGGAGGATCGTCTCACATGTAATGTAGTCATTGCTGGAGCCCTTGAATAGCCTCGACTGAGGCCTCTGGCTTCAGCAAGATCGCCTTGGCACTGTTTCTTCTTCTTCTTCTTCCTCTTCATGCTCTGTTTCTCTTTCTCCTCACCAGTTGGTGAAACCAAGTACATGATTGGCCTTCTAATTCAGAATTGGTTTTGTCAGTGTGGGAGTACAAGTGTACTAGTAAAAAACAACATTATTTTCTCATGGCAGTCAGAAAATAGAGATGAACACATGCATTAAATATCATTCTTACCCAAAGGAAGGTTATGGCGCCAATATGGATGATGAGGATTGGAACACAGATCTCCCTTTGTGCAGTGCCACCAAAATGAACCAACTGTTCCATCTGACATTCCAGTTAAACAACACAAAAGTCACTTCTTTTAAGAAGAGTTTTGTGCAGTGCACCAAAAGGTCACAACAGCAACCAGGTGAATTGGATATCCCTGTTTGCATAAAAAGGCATAGAGGAAACAGTCAGAGTCTCAAACAATTACAGGCAAAAACATTTGGCTAAACTTGTCAGAGTCTCAAACAATTACAGGAAAAAACAGTGGCATGGATTCATTTTTACCAGGGAAATTATATTAAGAACATCTAAGGCTGCATTCAGTTCACAGGTTTGGTGCAAGATTTTCGTAGGAACACAATTCCTACGGTATTCTTTCCCTTCCAACCGTTTGGAACACGGGAAAGGTGAATAGTGTTTCATAGGAAAGCTGGTCTGGTAGTACTGATTCCATCGGATTAGAAACATCCACGCGCTGCTCATTTTTTGGGTGGAAGCCCAAGGCAGGTGCTCCCTGCCATGCGTTAGACAGGTTGTTGTGCTGTGTTTGCCGGAATAAAAAAAACAACCTATGTGTGGTATGTTAGGTGAGGACAAGATTAGTCACTGTGCAGCTGAATAAACAAATAGCATCTCATACTGCCAAGCATGCTACTCTAAAAAAACAAATCTGTACATTTCGTAGTCCATCCGAACACATTCTCTTAAGAGTTTGCTCCGGTTTGCTGTTCCATAGTTTTATACCTACATTCCTTTCCTATTCCTCTATTCTCATCAAGACCTATGTTTTCTGCCACTTTATTCCGACCGGAGCCTAAATATTTGGTATAAGGGCATGGGACAGTGGGTGCACCAGCAGTACAACACCATGTATGTAAACAGGGGCATAAAGTGGTGATTCATAGTTTGTTGCCCCGAGAAACAAACATCCAAGAAACATATCTGGGTTGGTCCCATTTTTGTTCACTCTAGCCACCTACTCCTATGTGTGGATAGAAAATCTAGTCCTGGTCATACCACTGTGTACAGCGTTACCCCTATATTTCCCTTTTCGACCAAGAGACCGGTTGGATGACCAGTCTGTAGTACTTTCATCCCCTTTCCTTCCTATTTGTACCAAGTCCGATGTACATACTAAATTCCCCCACCCCCACTTTATTTCAATGACAAGTATTTTTGGACAGAGGGAGTACAAGATTCGACTCCATGAAGTAGCTTTACCTCTAACAATAGAAGAAGAAAAAATAGGTGACGTCGGACCATCTGATTGAGAGGGGCTGAGAGGTAGAAAATGATGCACATGCAGCGACGTAGCGAGCTGGGGAAGTGGAGCTAAGGCGGTTTCGAACGAAGATATACCTGAAGGTCGTCGGGATGTGGATAGGTGGGCGGCGGGAGGCCGGATCCGCCCACAAGCAACAACAAAGGGATCAGAGGACCTCCCACGCTGGCGCTCGGCCAGAGATAATGGTGCGGCCGGCAGTGGGTCTCCTCCCTCGCTGTCGACGATGTCCTAAATGCTGCCCCTCCTCCCCTTCACCGGCGGAGGGGGATACGTCCGGATCTATAACCAACGGTGAGGATAGAAAGCCAGTGTTTTTTGAAGGGAGAAAGACAGTGTTACTACCTCTATCTTGTTTAGATCTGGAGAGGATGAGAGTGTGTGAATAGAGCAGCCCTAGCAAGCAAGCGCGGAAGCTCCGACCTATATATAAGTAGTGGGGTAGTTTTCCTTTTTCACTCCATCAAAACAATCGTTTAAAATTGTGTACTACTACATGCTAGGTCACGGTTTATTAGTTGTTGATTGTTTTTTGAGATAGCTACCCACTTGTTCCAACTGGTGTTACGGTGTGCCAGGTCGCACTTTGTATCGTTCAAGTCTGGTTCTACAAGTCCCTCCATTAAATGAACAACCACCCCCTCGTAAAATTGTGAACAAGCCCATGGCTAAAATTAGCGGAAATGTGGGTTGCCCCAACATGCATTATTATTTATATTTTCTACTCTCCCCGTTCCTAAATATAAGTCTTTTTGATTAGCCACACCTAAGATAAGAATTTTTTTATTAGCAGTGAACACCACATGTCATAGACACAAAAATTGTGGCAAGATTCCCTTAGGCAAGCCAAAGTGTGTCTAACAATTTGAGCAACTCAGATTAGGCAAGTGTGGGAAAAATAATGTGGCAACATAAGACAAACATAGTCACAATCCAAACAGCCCCGTGATTTTTTATGACATGCATGAAAATTTGGTTAGTTAAATTTATAGTCAAAATTTGGCAAGGTGCATCAAATCAACACATGCAAGTATCAAAAGGAAAGTCACGGCATGCATGCATGCGTTGTACTCCCTCCGTTTCCAAATATAAGTCTTTTTAGAGATTGCAACAACTGACTACTCCCCCTGTTCCTAAATGTAAGTCTTTTTAGGGATTCCACTACAAACCACATACGGATGTATATAGACATATTTTAGAGTGTAGATTCACTCATTTTGTTTCGTATGTAGTTCATAGTGAAATCTCTAAGAAGACTTATATTTTGGAACGGAGGAAGTACATACGAAGTAGAATATGTCTAGTCCTACATACGAAGTAGCCCATTTGAAATGTGTAAAAAGACTTTTATCGAGTGCAGTGCTTTGATGTGTCGCATCAACTCGTACAAGACCGAGAAATTTGATTACTACGGCGCCCTCTCCCTCGTGGACTGAGCTCCGTTGCCTTAACTTCACCTGCCTTTGGCTGCATGACAGGTGGGCCAACTACCTGTTGGGCCCACCTGTCATGGATGCAAAGGCAGGAGCAGTAAGTAGAAGCTTTCGCTACACGCTATCCCTCCCGCATGAGGTGGACGTACATGCAGCAGTGGATTCGATACTATAGAAGTAGGAGTAACATCATTGTTCGTCTTCTCGAAGAGGCGAAGAGCCAAGCGCAAACCGAACGTGGCAGTTGCGAATGCTCGCGTGGTGCGGTTCCTTGGAGTACTAGCCAGGCTCTTGCATGAGACAAAATTGCTACTCCCTCCATCTAGGTGATTAAGTCATCTTAGGTTGTGCACCGTGACCAAGGAGGAGGGGCAAACGAGAGAACTTAATGTTCATTTGCTAATTAATAGCATTGCATGCAATGAACTAACCACTTCATGTCGTGTTTGGTAGTCTCAAGTCATTAAAATCATGCACACCCCACATCTCTTATTGGTTGATATGTCAAGAAACAAGAAACGATGTAGAATTTAATGCACCGCACCTAAGTGTTTTGGGATTATTTGGTTTTCATAAGATGACTTACACACCTAGACGGAGGGAGTATTGTTTAACAATTAAACTCCATTATCCATTGGTTGATACTCATTCTGCATAGGTCCACGCGCTTAGCAGCGTTTCCTCCTGGGGTCACCAATGTTTATTTGCTAATTAATAGCATTCCATGCAATGAACTAGCCATTGCAAGTCATTAAAAGCATGCACACCTCTCATCTCTTATTGGTTGATACATATGTCAAGAAACAAGAAACAAGGTAGAAGTTAATGCACCACGCCTAAGTGTTTTGGGACTATTTGGTTTTCGTAAGATGACTTACACACCTAGACGGAGGGAGTAATATAGACCTGTAAACCGGAAAGGAGTATTTCCATTTCTAGAGATTTCAACAAGTGACTAGACTTCTGCTAAAAAGACAAGTGACTAGACTACACCGTGTGCAGTACCCCCTCCCTTCCGGTTTATAGGGCTCAAATCTCAAATCTCATGAACCAAGGCATTTTGCTATTGGAGGAATGTATCTCTTACTTTACAAAACAACCCTAATTAAAATCATGCATTAATTACATAGTTCTCTCGTTTTCCTCTCCGCCTTGGTCGCGGTGCACAATATAGAGCACTCCTATATGACTAGCCGCTCTATCTACATGCGGGACATTTCAAAGCATCCGGGCCCGCGTGCCATCCACCAAATCACAGCGAGGTGCTACAGTGAGACTCACCTATCACCCCGGTGTGGCCGTCATGACCCGTCATATCACAAAACCCACACCTTTACCAGCAGTGGTAATGTGGCCTCCAAGTTGGACTAGATGAAGCAACCATCATTTCATTGGAAAGCTCGTTCAAGCCCTTTCTTCCCTTTCTTGAAGAAAACCTCACTCCAGGCTACTCACTTCTGCCATTTTTCTTCTCTACCGACGAAGGAAAGGTGGGCGAATCAGTTATGCTACTATATTTTCATTCCAATAATCTTCTTTTTGCGAAGCACCGACCGATTCTCACATCCTATTCTTTTCCCGTTTTCATTGCGATTGTGGTTTCCTTCCGATTGCTTTTTGTTTGTCAGTTCATTGATGGATCCTGGAGCACTAGGCAAAGAGTTGCCGGCGGACAACCCACTGGAGACAACGATCTCCAGGAAGCGAGCACCGACCAACGAGTTGACCATGTTGGCGGGCCAACCCATGGAGACGAAAAACTCCAAGAAACAAGCACTGGCCAAAGAGTTGAGGACGTTGGCGGACGAACTCCTCAAAGAAAGTTGGAAGAACAGCAAGGGCCCCACCGTGCCTACCCCAGGAACTCTAATTGCCACCTATGTGAGGCTCAAGACCGAGTTTGAGGAGATAGTCGCCGTTGAGAAGCAATATTCCCCTGCCAAGGTGATGGCCCCCATCGAGGACGAGGAGATGGCCCCCGGAGGGATGAGATCCCCCGGTGAGCTGAACAAGGTAAAAAATAATGGCTTATTACCATAGTTGTGGTTTTTGATTATTTGCAATGTGCTTGCTTTTTGATTATTTGCAATGTGCTTGCTAATATGTTAGGGTTGTGCAGGTGCCGGTGGTTGTCCTTGATGATTCCGATGTCGCGGCCCGTCCTGTTGGCATCGCCCCGGAGATCGATTCCGATGCCGCTGTCCATCCTGTGGACATCGCCCCAGAGATCGATTCCGATGTCGCGGTCAGTCCTGTTGACATCACCCTAGAAATCGATTCACATGCCGCTGTCCGTGCTGTGGTCATTGCCTGAGAGATCGATGACAAGAAATAGTTGGTCGCGCTAATCCTTCAGGGTAGTTTGCATTGCCCTGTGTTTAATTACCAAAACGATGCATGTTATCAAACCATCTTAGGGCTAGTGCACTGTCTTGTGTGGGCGGATCTTGCTACTTTTGTTTGATAGTGAATCATGCAATGAATCATGTGAACCCTCTCCGAGTTATGGAAACAGATGTATCCTCGCCAGCTTTTGATGTAATATATGACATGCTTAGACGTAAGTTTGAACTGTTTATCATATAAGCAGGGCTTGTTTGATGATTCTTGGTGTTAGTAGGCTAGCTACTGTGCGAGCTATAGTATTTGCAAAACACTCACCGAAGAGAAACATTGGGGCTGATGAGCTCATGGTACGCTTATACTTATCCCTCGTCGATCGACCAATAGCCCTAGCTCCTAATATTGTAGGCTTAGCGATCGATCAGACAATAGTCGACATACATTCAGGCCTCATTTGGTTCATAGGGTAGGAAAATCGTAGCAAAAGTACAGAGAACGTGCAACACAAAATCGTAGCAGTGCAGAGACGTACTCCCTCCGTTCCAAAATAGATTACCTAGGCGGGCTAGTTTGGCCTAGTGGGTTTCAGTGATATGACGTGGTACAGTGCCGTCCAGTCTTCACGTGTGGTAGAAGTATTGCGGGTACAGTAAGTTTTCTTGAAGAAGCGGAATTCAACAAAGTCATGATGGTTCCTTCGTCCGAACAACTTACAGTGGGAAAGGTTGGGCCTGCGATACAACCGGGGTAGACCAGGATAATTTTGTGCATGGCAGGTGGACCAGGATGGTCAACGTCCCACATGTCGGCGAATGAAAGTATTCTTTTCGATATAGAGGACGAGAAACGAGTATTCATTGTTTATTTTTGATGAAAGCTACTACCTCCGTCCTGGTTTATAGGTCCTCTTAATAGTTTGTGCTAAATTTTGACCAAAAATTTAACTAACAAAATGTTAATGCATGTTAACAAAAATTATATCTCTGGATTCGTATTTGAACATAGTTTTCAAATATATAATTTTTGGTGACATGCATGAACATTTTGTCAGTTTAAACTATAGTCAAACTTTAGCACGAAATACAATGGGGACCAATAAACCAGGACGGAGGTAGTATTGTCTCCACCGTTACTCCTTCACTTTGTCAATGCCTCTCTCTCCTCTACATAAGCGGGGACTACTTGCTGTGCATGTAGCGGGCAGCCGGCGTCTTGAGGGGCCAGAGCGGTGAGAGCGGGCTTCGGAAGCGGTCCGGACTCCAGCATGGCCCACCTCACATTATTGCCATATATTTCTTGGAGTCCGTGTGTGGCGGGCGGGCGATCTCTTTTCCCTCCCCCGTTTCTCTCTTCTCAGCCGACGCCCGCCGAGCGATTAGATTTCGGCTATCGACTGTTTATTCTTTTTTGAGGAATCGACGGTTTATTCAATTATGGTCCCACATGTCAGTGAAATTGCAAGACAACGTGTTTCCCCTCTGGTGAGCAGCGTGTGAGCTGGACTATCGGGGTTGCGACGCGTACGAGTCGTAAGTGTGCCGCCTTTTCCTTTAGAACTTGCGAAGTGTAACATTTCCGCGCGATCGATCGATAGAAATCCAGAACAAAATGACGAGGGCGGTGCTTTCCCGCTCGTTAGGCCGGCTAGTTCGAGTGATATGACGTGCTACAGTGCCGTCCACTTGCTCCATTTTTATGTAAGCAAGAGTTTACACTCTTACGCGAGAGGAGTGCGAAACACCACAGATCTGATTTTGATCGAGGGATAATTGTTCCCTGCCAAATAATGGAGGATTGTTAGTGATTATAGCATGATAGTTAGGGCATCTCCAGCGCTGGCCCACAAATTTACTCCGGCATCTGTTCGAGGACACTGATGGATGCCATCCGATGCTGCCCACATACCTTTCGACAACTATATGAACTAACCGGACGAAATTCGTGCAAACAAAGCAAATTTCAAATTAACCGGATGAAATTAACCAGAGGAAATTCATTACATTTCGAAAACTTTTCCTACAAACTGGACGAAATTCATTACATATTTCGCACAAACTGTACTAAACCTGCTGCAAACCTAATCTAAACGATCGCCGGCGCCCGACCACCATGTCCGACCATGAACCCGAGAAAGCCGTCCATTGCCTTTGCCTCCTCCTCATCCGCCTCGATAACCTCCTGCTCCGGTCGGAGCACAAGGTTATGAACATTTCCGCCTCTACGTCGTCGTCAAGCGGCTAATCACCCGCCGATGTTTACCCCACCAAGCTTGGCGTCGACTGAGTGGAGTAGCGGTGGCCTTCCCGGGACCAGAGCGACGGTGACGTACCATGTACTACTCTTCCTCGCTGTCGGCTGCGCCAACGCACGCGCGCTGGCTTCGTGGTCGTGGCGGCGGAGGGCGGCCCAGGGGGTGCCGGCGATCTCCTTCGTTTGCTCCTGCGACAGTACGTCGAAGAGAGCTTTGGAGCGCGCCCGGAGCGGAGCCGCCGATGTCCCTCGTCTGCTCCTGCGACAGTATGTCCAAGAGAGCCTAGGAGTGCCAGGAGGCCATGGTTGAAGTTGTTCCGACAGAAGGAAGGGACCGGAGGAGAATAAGTGTGGGTCTTTGGCTATGGCTGGGAGCTGGGGCTCAAGTTAATATAGCGGGCGAATGGCAGTGAGCCGCGGCAGACGGATGGACAACTGGCATCGGAGTAGGTTCGTCGGGCGTGAATGCGGACGCTGCTTCAGTGACTTAACTGCAGATGCGTTTGGGTTACTCACATGTGGGCCCAACGGGCATCTGGCCCGCATGTTAGTGACACGCCAATTGCACCTGTAGTTAAGTCCGGTGAATGCAGCATTGACATTCTGGAGAGACGGTGACCGTTTCAGGCGGGAAGCGCGCGCTAGCGATGGAAGGGGTTTCGGTGTGCAGTGGCACTAAGATCGGTCGCTCACGATAGTACATACTCCGTACCATACTACCATAGTACCCGCTCTAGCTTAGGCTGTTTTATGGATTGTCATTGTGATGGACGATATACATGAGCAAGGCGGTCCGAGTATGACCGTTGGTGTTGAGCCAGGTGAATACATGCTCGGCGTTCAAGTAGGCCTCCATCAAACGTCTAAACAGTAATGTCAGGCACCGTCGGGGCGCGCAAGTGATGGGCTCGCCGTTTGCGTTGCGCCATGAGCAGGACTTTGATTTAGAGGGTGATGTGCATGCATTAGCATGCTTTGACAGCGTGAGCGTGAGTGTCTGACACGAAGTATTTCATTTTCAGTTGGCTGACGAGGGTGCGTTGCAGCGACGAGTCCGTGGTTTGATTCCCCACATACGCATAATTTTGGTTTTTATAGTATTTCTTTCTCCATTCATAGGTAGGCCCGCGTAGAAGATAAAGAACACGAGTTGATGAGGTGCATGCGGACTGTTTGACTGGTCAACCATACAAATACGGAGCTATACGCTGAGCCAGCGACCATATAATCACCATATCTCATATACAATGATCAAAGTGAGCTATCAAGACATGTTCGATGACCGCCAATGCATTTTACTAAGTAATAAATGACCAGGATTGAAGGGGAATCCTAATTTGCTTCATCTTCTGTCCTTGAGCTCTTGACAAACCAATGCACTATACGGTTGTCCGGCCACTCCACCCCAGAGCTCTCACCAAGCGTCGTTCATGCCACCACGCCGCACACTAACCGGTAAGGCAGCAATGGCATCCCGCCGCGCCGAGTTCCTCGCCGCCCACGAATGCACACAAAATGGTAGGGAAGCGATGGCATCCCACCGTGCCGAGTTCATCGCCGCTCACGACCTCACAACTATGTGGGAGGAATTTGAAGATGCCAAGGTCGAATGGGCGGTAGAGCAAGAGGCGGCCAAAGCCGCACAGAGGGAGCGGAAAAGTCAGAAAGCACTCAAGAGAGGCCCGCCGCCGCAAGAAAGAAAAGGATGCACGCGCTGCTGCGGAGAGGTCGATGGAGATCCAAGCCGGGAAGGAGAACGACGGCGTCTGGCCAACATGTGAGAAGTAGTAGTACTAGTAGTTAGTGTGTGTGTCTGTGTCTGAGTACGAGCATGTACCAGTACTACTAGTTACTAATGTAGCTTTTAGAGCAAATTACCAGTACATTAGCCTAGACTAAATGGAAAAATTCCTATCCTATGCGTCAAATGGCATCTCTTTCTCTATAGGAATTGAGATGCATGTCATCTCACTTCCTATGATTTTCATATCCCTATCCTATGAATGAAAGGAGGCCTTTGTTGGAGTAAATACTGTAGCTAGCAGTACTGCTGGAACAATAGTTTTCTTCAAGAAGCGGAATTCAACGAAGTCATGATGGTTCCTTCGTCCGAGCAACTTCATAGTGGGAAGTGGGCCTCTAATTTGACGGCTCATTAGTCATTGTTACTACGGCACGACGACCTGGGTGACTCTCCCTTGGAGTTCTGCGTGCATGGCAAGTGGACCAGGATGGTCGATGTCCCACATGTTGGCAAACAGAAGTATTCTTTCCAATATCGAGGAGCAAGGAAACCGCGTGGTATAGTATCACTGCTGATTGGTTCACAAAAAAAATAGTTTCACTGCTGATTTATAATTATTTTTTATTTCCGATGAATGCTAGCGTTTCAACTCTTATGATGAAGGGTGCCAAACACGAGACGTGCTGGATGTCCCACATGTCAGCGAAAGGAGTGGGACATGAACAGCGTGGTAGAGCCCAGCGTAAAAAAACAGAATGGTAGAGCGTCTCCACTTCTGGGTCGGAGACCACACGTAGTAGTACTTAGTGGTATGAACAATACAAAGTGCGACCTGGAGAGAAAGACACGTCTAGTTGGAAGGTCTCGGGGCATACACGTAAACAAATATAAAAGTTAATATGTGCCTCCAACTAATATAGTAGTACTAGAGTACTTAGGCACGTAATCCATAACATCACCGTGCATTGCATGTACAACATTTAGTGGTAGTACGTAGTAAAAGACAAATGCCGCCCAAGAGTTCCCTTCTCGACCTACTTTTGGGTGTTTGGTAGAGTGTATGGAGGGTGCATGAGTCCACACTAGTTTAGCACAAATACACTAGAAGCATGCATGAAGAGAGCATGCATGAAGAGGGGTGTTGAGTTGAGCATGCATGAAGAGGGAACAACTATGCTGAGACGAGAACGCAACCAAACACACCCTGTATGCCACGCATGTTCATACCATTTGTGCCTTTCTACTTCACTTACTGCGCTACATTACTCAGGTTCGTACGTCCACTCCTGGGTACATGTCCGTCTCGTAGTTCCAGTGCCACATGTTCTTAATATAGATGGAACGATCATTGCATAACATGTGCACCTTGATGCTAGATGTCTCGCGTGTTGGCAAAAGGATGAACAAAGCTCACGTAAAAAAATTAGAGTGGAAGAACATAGATTCCGAACGACCGATAAGGAGCAAGGAACCTCGTGCTGGAGCGTCTGCACTCATAATGTTTAATATTATTCAGCGATATAAAATTAACCAATCATCTCTACATGGACTGGAAGAGTACGAAACACGGCAGCCCAGTGTAGTTACATCATACTAGTACATGGCTAACCCACGCTATCACCATATTTCTTGGCTTCCGTGCGACACCTATCTCTAGTAATCCAGCAACATGTATTGCTTCTCCCTCCTCGTCTCTATCAAAGTGCGGCGGGCTGGCATTTCTGCCGTCTATTGAGGTCGGTTAACTATCACATGTTAGCGACATGCCAAGAGCATTCTAAAAAAAATTCCTTTCACGTTCCGTTTTCAAAAAGAAAAAAATCCTTTCACGTACGAATTTGCATGTATGCTTTGAGCAACTTGCATGTCCTATACTGCTCCTGTTTGATACTCTAACTTAGCTAGAGGTTATACTAACTCATGACTAACCCTGAACTAACTGTAGCCAAAGAGGTGTCTGGGTGACAAGGTTAGATTGAAAATAATTGCACTTCATGGAGAGAGAAAAGTGATTTTTCAGTGGTCCCAATGAGAACTATCTCCAGTTAGACCTCTTGGGTGGGATAGTTTTTTTTTTGGTGGGTTCGGTGCAACTTGCTCCAATTTAAACCCTCATGCTTGGATACTTTAGGGCTATTTGAGCCCCAACTAGCTCAAACTAACTCTAACCCATGGATCCAAACAGGGCCTATGTCCAGTCTCGCCGCGGAGTAGTCGCGTGCACCGGGAAGCGGCGCTCTCTCGACCGTCGCGCCACTTCAAAGCCGGCGCCAGTGAGAGGTCGCCTCCGCTCTGGCCGGGCATTAATGCGGCACTGACGCTCCAGGGCGACGCTAACTTTTTCACGCGGGAAGCGCGTGCTGGCAAGGGAGTATAGGTTTTGAACTGTTTTAGGTGTAGTAGTAATGGTAGTTTGCAAAACTACTCAATTATTGCACTCAGTTTCCTAAGAAATTGTGGTAAAAAACGTTACTCCACAGCCTGCTTCCCTTCTCCGTCCTGCTTGTTATTTACGTGGCCATGTTAACATGGTTGTGTCAAAAAAATATCACTTCCTGCTCGTGATTTGCGTTATATAATTACAAGCAAGATTCTTGTGCATTGCACGGAACATCAATTGCATTTTTTTTACAAAACACCTGTTGTGATTAACCCATGCAGGAGTAATCCCATGTGTAAAAACTAATGATATCTTGAGAATTTTATCGGAAAACTGGTATCTCGAGAATGTCATCGAAAAAATGAAAGATGAGAGATAAGGCGAGGAGGAGTGGAGCGTGGTGGTGACTGGTGGTCGGAATGGGCGGCGGCATGGGGATGGACGGCACCGGCAGGCGGCAGCGGCCACCATGCATGCTAGATTGTTCCAGAGACTTATTCCTTTTTTAATTGCTGAGCAATGAGATTGCGGGAGATAATGATGTGGAGAGAGGTGCGGGTATCTTTTGTAAAATTATCATAGTTTGCTTCCTATCCGTCAGATAGAGATCATACATTCTGTATTACAAGATGGCAGGCACACCATCATCGCCAACTCGTTTTTTTATAAGGGTACAAATGATAAGTTTGCTGACTACTAAAGTAAAGTGGAATCCGTCCATGTTATGCAAGTAAATAAAGGTGATTGTTTATCATACGGGTAAGGTTGGATGAAGGGTGGTAGGAACAAATGCTCCGCCTAGAGCATGTGTGTGTGAGATGGAGTCTTAGTGTGTGTGTGTGTGTTTGTGTATGTGTGTGAGAGAGAGAGATGGAGTCTTAGTTTGTGTATGTGAGAGA